>NC_069501.1:972201716-972501716 GCF_027579735.1 Bombina bombina | reverse complement strand
TATTTCCCTCAGGTTGTGACTCAAAGATATTAAGGCTCTGGAAATCAAGAGGACTAGAATTCTTCTCACAATGTGTAGAAAATATAAGTTATGTGATTAACTCATTTGAAAATCTAAAAATTAAAGTGAATGTAAAGTTTCATCAAGTAGTGCCGGTTTTTAAAAATACTATTAAAAACGGGGGCACTTTCATTGATGAAACTTTACATTGCACCATATTTGTAGAAATACCTCTTCGTCTTGAAAGCCACTCCAGCGCTTCGCCAGCCCGTCACAAGCCTCTTCCTACCTCAGCAATGACGATTCCGGCAACCTCCAATCACAGCTCTCCCCCCCCCCCCTGGAGGAAGCATTGCCTAAATCAACGCCGTGATTGGAGGAATTGGCCGGAATCGTCATTTCTGATGTAGGAAGAGGTTTGCGACGAGCAGGGGAAGCGACATCATCAGTGATCCGGCTTTCAAGATGAAGAGGTAAGTATTTCTACAAATATGGTGCAATGTAAAGTTTCATCAATGAAAGTGCCCCTGTTTTTAATAGTATTTTTAAAAAACGGGCACTACTTGATGAAACTTTACATTCACTTTAAGTATAATTTAGCGAATCGTGATATATATGGATATTTTCAAGTAAGGCAAGTAAACTCAGTTAACCTAGAATCTTTTTTCAAAAATTGGGAAGGAATTTATGCAGGGATCAATTTATTTAAGCAAGGTAAAGCTTCAATATTGGGTTGGTTTAATCTCATCTTAGAAATGGAAGGTGAAATAAATCTCAGGTAAATTGTGCAGAGGTGGAATCATGAGCTCCCCGCAGTGAATGTCGAAGTAGTGGGTTAAAACATTACTAGAGCATGGAGGGCAAAACCTCAATTATCATGGCGAGAGACACATATTACATAGATAAATAGGACATATATAACCCCTACGGATGTAGGGAAATGGAGGAAGGACTTAGGCTATACTTGTACTAAATGCAGCTTTCCATTGGCTGATTTAATGTATTGTCTATGGGGCTGTCCAAAAGTTAGAAGCTTCTGGGGAAAAGTTACATTCTGGCTTTCAAAAATATTGAAGCAGGAAATTGTCCTGCTTGAGGAGGAGTTAGTGTTTCTTAGGGAACTATCTAGTGAGAGAGCAAATACTGATTTTATTAATTTTGTATTACTTAATGCACACAACATATTTTTTTCCTCATGGAAAGAAAGAAAGAGTCCTAATTTTTCGTTGTTTGTGAAGAACTTCAGTTGAAAGCAATTCTAGAGCAATGTGAAATAAACAGCTCAGTGGAAAAAGAAATTCAAAGTTACTTTTTAAAATGGGGCAGATACATACCGGTAAATAGTCTTCCAGTTGCTATACAATTGCAGTATATTAGACCTTTTGCTATGTCTGTTACTATACAAAATATGCTTTTTAAAATTAATGATTAGTGAAATTAGTGATGTGACCTAAAAACAGTGATAGCGATCTTTTCCTTTTTTTCTTTTTCTTTGCACAGAACCAGGAAAAAGAACCAGGAAAAAGGAGTGGAGGACGGATATTTATCTTTTTTTTTTGTCTTGTTATTGTTTTGGGATTAAGTTCTATGGATACAGATGTATTGTCTATATTATTATATGTGTATGTAATGCTGTTATATTTTATTCAAAGCAGAAAACTCCAAAAGTGTGTCTCATAGTAGAAGCAAGGGAATCTACTTATTTATTTACTTTTTCTTGTCAAGGTACAAAAGATATATAAAGCTATGTGTTTAAGAAGATTATAGCAATGTTGTGCTATGATAAATATGTCTTTGCATGATAATGTATGATTTATTCAAACACCCTGCCTGGTGCTATACAGAAAGTTGACATAATATGTACCCACTGTTGGATATAAATAAAGAAAACAAATTGAAACACATGAACTAAAGCCCTCTAGCTGTGAAAAATGTCAAATGCATTCAGATTGGAGGTGGCCTTCAAGGGCTTAGAAATTAGCATATAAGCCTACCTAGTTTTAGCTATCAACCAAGAATACCAAGAAAACAAAGCAAATTTGATGATAAAAGTAAATTAGAAAGTTGTTTAAAATTAAATGCCCTATATCAATCATGAAAGTTTAATTTGGACTTTGCTATCCCTTTAAAATGATAAATTCCTGGACTGCAGAACAATGAAATTCTGCAAACATACATTTTTAATGCTTTTAAATAATTTCTTTTGTATGCAGACCTTTTGTAATGTAATGTTTTTATTGTTGACATATACAATGCATATATAAAGAAATGAGTTGCATGTTTCTTTAACTATTATGTATTCTCCTTACTATGGATGCAATGATGAACAAACTGCCTTCTACAACAGCAAAATATTTCAAATTTAACTCAGTCCAGAGCACCTGCTACCATTTTTCTGCACCCCAGTTTCTGTGTTTTTGTGCATAGTTTAGTCGCTTGCCCTTGTTCTGTGGGTTTCAGTACCATTTTTATGCTGATGACACCCAAATCTACCTTTCTGCACCCGACATTTCCTCCTCCCTGCTGACTCGTGTCACCAGCTGCCTAGCTAATATATCATCCTGGATGGCTTCTCACTACCTAAAGATGAACCTCTCAAAAACTGAACTCCTTCTATTTCTTGCCTTTCCCCAAATCTCACTTACTGTGGACAACTCTGTCATCACCTCTACCCCTCAGGCCCACTGCATTGGGGTCACACTTGACTCAGAACTTTCTTAGGCTCCCCATATTAAGTCCTTAGCCAACTCCTGCTGCTTCCACCTAAAAAATATCTCTAAAATTTGTCAATTTCTCACTCAAGATACAACTAAGATTCTTATCCACTCCCTTATCATTTCCCGCATTGACTACTGCAATTCTATCTTCTCTGGTCTCCCAAGATACCACCTGCCCCACTGCAATTTATTATGAATGCCTTTGCCAGGCACATTTTCCTGAAGCATTGCTCCACATCTGCTGCCCCTCTTTGCCAATACTCCACTGGCTTCATAGCCTCAAGATTAAAATTCACATTTTTGATCCTAGCATACAAAGCCATCGCCAACACTGCAACTTCCTATATTTCTGACCTTGTCTGCAAATACTCACCAACTCATCCCTTCCATTCTGCCCAAGACTTACTTCTCTTCTCCTCTCTCAGATTATCAGTTGCTTCATTATTTTTGTGCATAGGTATAATTTAATATACTTTGGGCTACACTTTGGGCTTGATTAGAAGTGAGAATCTAAGAACAAATGTATTTGGCTGCACCCAGAGATCCCACAACATAAAAAAAACTCTAGCCTACAATAAACTACCAATGGCCCTTAAAAGGGCCTTTTGTGGGGCATTGCGCCAAAGATATCAGCTCTTTTACCTGTAAAAAAAATACAAACACCCCCAACAGTAAAACCCACCACCCCCACAACCAACCCCCCCCCCAAATAAAATAACTATCTAAAAAGACCTAAGCTTCCCATTGCCCTGAAAAGGGCATTTGTATGGGCATTGCCCTTAAAAGGGCATTTAGCTCTTTTACATGCCCAGACCCTAAACTAAAACCAGACCCTAAACTAAAAATAAAACCCACCAAAAGTTTAAAAAAAAAATCATAACACTAACCCTCGACGATCCACTTACAGTTCTTTAAGTCCCGCTTAAGGATCCATCCAGCCGGCGAAGTCATCATCCATGCGGCAAGAAGTCTTCATCCAGGCGGCCTCTTTCATCTTCATCCAGCCGGCGAAGTCCTCATCCAGGCGGCAAGAAGTCTTCAGCCAGCGGGTCCATCCTGAAGACATCCGGCGCGGAGCATCCTCTTCATACGGTCTCCGTCGTACATTGGAACTTCAATGCAAGTGACGTCATCCAAAACGGCGTCCCTTGCATTCCTATTTTTTTGTAATGTTAGGTTTTAGTGTAAGGCAGGTTAGGTTTTATTTCACAGGTAAGTTTGTATTTATTTTAACTAGGTAGTTAGTAAATAGTTAATAACTATTTACTAACTAGTCTACCTAGTTAAAATAAATACAAACTTACATGTGAAATAAAAATAAAACCTAAGCTAGATACAATATAACTATTAGTTATATTGTAGCTAGCTTAGGTTTTATTTTACAGGCAAGTATTTAGTTTTAAATAGTTATTATTTAGTTAATAATTGTAACTTTAGTTTAGCTGTATTTTAATTATGTTAAAGTTAGGGGGTGTTAGGCTTAGGGTTACGTTAGGGTTAGGTTTAGGGGTTAATGGATTTATTTAGTGGTAGTGATGTGGGAGGCCAGAGGTTTAGGGGTTAATAACTTTAGTATAGTGGCAACGACATCGGGAGCGGCAGATAAGGGGTTAATAGTTTTATATAGGTGGCTGCGATGTTGGGGTGGCAGATTAGGGGTTAATAACTTATGTAGGTGGCAATGATATCAAGGGTGGCAGATTAGGGGTTAATACCTGTATTTAGGTGTCGGCGATGTTGGGGGCAGCAGATTAGGGGTGTTTAGACTCGGGTTTATGTTAGGGTGTTAGGTTTAAACGTAACTTTTTATTTCCCCATAGACATCAAAGGGGCTGCGTTACGGAGCTTTTCATTCCGCGATCGCAGGTGTTAGGCTTTTTTTTGCCGGCTCTCCCCATTGATGTCCATGGGGAAATCGTGCACGAGCACATCAAAGCAGCGCTTGATTTCGGTGCGGTATGAAGCTCAATGCAACCATATCGCCCGCACAAGCCTGCTTTTTTAAAACTCGTAATACCAGCGCTATAGGGAGGTGAAATAATTCCACTTTTGTGGCAGTCGTTAAAATCCCTATATCGCTCAATGGATTTTGCGCTTTTCAGCTGATATTAGAAGTCAGGAGAAATTGCAATTTTGCTAGTGCAATAGCCTTTTGCATTTCAATCCATACCGCAATCTATGAGCTCATGTAAACTGTTTTACAAAACTAAAAAGTTACACTTATTAACCCCTAAACCGCCATCCGCCCCACATAGCAAACACTAAATAAAAGTATTAACCCCTAAACCACCATCCCCCCACATAGCAAACACTAGATAAAAGTATTAACCCCTAAACCGCCATCCGTTCCCACATTGCAAACACTAAATAAAAGTATTAACCCCTAAATCTCCACCCCCCACAACGCAAAACTAAACCCCCTAACTTAACCCCAAATAAAATACCCATAAATTAAATAAAAACTATATTAACTACCTTAGAATAAATTAAAGTATACCAGTAAAATGAAATTAAAACAAACCTAAGCTTACCCTAAAAAAAAACTACCATTTAAAAAAAACAAAAAAACTACCATTACAAAAAATAACAAAACCTACGATACACAGGGTGCTGAACCTAAAATGGGCCGGCTCCTAAACTTTCATTCCTGCTTTTCAAATAAAGATACCAAGAGAACGAAGAAATATTGATATAATACAAGTAAAGTAGACAGTTTCTTAAAATTGCATGCTCTATCCGAATCATAAAAGAAAAAAAAAGGGTTTAGTTTCCTTTTACAAAAAAGTTGTTAAAATTTGAATTGAAACTTATTCTCACTTGCTGAATGACAACTACCACTGCTATATTAGTGGAGAGGGACATGACTGTGTTCAAGTATGACAAGAAAAACAAAAATGATGCTTACCTGATAATTTCATTTCTATCGAGGGGAGGAGTTTCCACGGCTTCATTCATTACTGTTGGGAATTAAGAACCTGGCCACCACGAGGAGGCAAAGCCACTCCAGCCAAAGGCTTAAATACCTCCCCCACTTCCCTCATTCCCCAGTCATTCTGCCGAGGGAACAAGGAACAGTAGGAGAAATATCAGGGTATAAATGTTGCCAGAAGATGAAAAAATGTAGGTCCGCCCATCGGAGATACGGACGGGAGCCGTGGACTCTCCTCCCCTCAATGGAAATGAAATTATCAGGTAAGCATAATTTTTGTTTTCCATCTAAAGGAGAGGAGAGTCCTGAATGAAACCGGGAGGGTAAAAAAGGCGGACCCTAATCAGAGGGCACCACATCCTGAAAAAACCTTTCTCCCAAAAACAGCTTCCTCAGAAGCAAAAACGTTGAATTTGTAAAAATTTGTAAAAGTGTGTAAGGAGGACCAAGTAGCCGCAAATTTGCTCCATAGAGGCCTCATTCTTAAAGGCCCAAGGCGAATAAAACTCCTCAACCAAAAGGACAAAGAAGTAGCAGAGGCCCTTTGCCCCTTGCGCTTCCCAGAATACACCCAAAAAGAGATGTAGACTGCCTGAAATCCTTTGTAGCCTGAAGATAGAACTTCAAGGCACGAACCACATCCAGGTTGTGAAGTAACTGCTCCTTAGAAGAAGAAGGGTTAGGACACAAAGAAGGAACAACTATTTCCTGATTGATGTTACGGTTAGACACCACCTTGGGAAGAAACCCCAACCCAGTGTGAAGCACAGCCTTATCCGCATGAAACACCAGATAAGGAGGCTCACTTTGCAAGGCAGCCAGTTCAGAAACTCTGTGCGCCGATGCAATAGCCAACAGGAAAAGAACCTTCCAGGACAGAATCTTAATGTCAATGGAATGCATAGGTTCAAACGGAAATCTCTGCAAACCCTAAGGACCAAGTTTAAGGCCTGATTCTAGACAGATACTGAACAAAAGATTGAATGTCAGGGAGCTCAGCGAGTCTCCTTTGCAACAAGACTGATAATGACGAAATATGTCCCTTTAAGGAACTAGCGGCAGGACCCTTCTCCAAACCGTCTTGGAGAAAGGACAGAATCCTGGATACCTTCAACTCATGCCAAGGATATCCCTGCTTCTCACACCAGGACAGGTAAGTCCTCCACACCTTATGGTAGATGCGATGAGTGACTGGCTTCCTTGCCTGAATTAGAGTATCAATCATACGTTCAGAAAAGCTTCTCTTGGCGTTCAATCTCCACGCATTCAGCCTCAGAGAATCTAGATTTCGATGTTGAAAAGGGCCCTGTTCCAGCAGATCCCTGCGACAGCATAACCTCCACGTTGGAGAGGATGACATCCCCACCAGATCCACAAACCACGTCCTCTGCAGCCACGAAGGAGCAATCAGAATGGCTGAGGCCCGCTCCTGTTTGATGTGTGCCACTACACGAGGTAGAAGTGGTAACGGTGAAAAAATGTAAGCTAGGCTGAATCCCCAAGGAACCACTAAGGCATCTATCAGCTCTGCCTGGGGATCTCTGGACCTCGACTCGTATCGGGGTAACTTGCAATTGAGTCTGGAAGCCATGAGATCTATCTCCGGCATTCCCCATCTGTGACAAATCTCTGCAAATACCTCAGGGTGAAGAGACCATTCCCCCGGATGGAAGGATCGCCTGCTGAGAAAATCTGTTTCCAAGTTATCCACACCTAGAATGTGAAGCAGATGTGGGACTCCGCCCACTCCAAGATCCGAGACACCTCCCTCATTGCGAGGAAGCTCCTCGTACCCCCCTGATGGTTTATGTACACCACGAGGTAATGTTGTCTGTCTGGAATCGGATGAAGCTGACCCCAGAGAAGGCCATGCCTTCAGAGCATTGTAAATTGCTCAGAGTTCCAGGATGTTTATTGGAAGGAGAGACTCCCCTCGGGACCATTTTCCTTGTGCCATCCTGGCACCCCATCCTGCCAGATTGGCGTCCATGGTCACAATCTCCTAGGACGGTCTCAAGAAGGATGTCCCCATGGACAGTTGCTCCGGATGGATCCACCAAGAGAGGGAGTTCCAAGACCGAGCATCCATGGATATCAGCTGCACAATTGAAGAGGTCTGAGATTGAACCTGGAGAATGGGATGACATCTATGCATGAAACCATGAGACCTATCACCTCCATACATTGAGCCACCGAGGGGCTTGTGGAGGACTGAAGGGCAAGACAGCTGGACGCAAGCTTCCTGCATCGCTGATCTGTGAGAAATATTTTCATGGACATAGAGTTTATTATCGTGCCCAGGAACTCCACCCTGTTGCTGGGAACCAGGGAACTCTTTCCTGAGTTGATCTTCCAACCGTGAGATTGGAGCAAAAGAAGAGCCCTTGAATTGTCCTCTGTGAGGCTGAGAGACGGCGCCTGAACTAGGATGTCGAACAGATAAGGAGCCACCGCATTGCCCCTGGATCTGGCCACTGCAAGAAGCGCCCCCCGAACCTTTGTGAAGACTCTCTGCGCCGTCGCCAGACCAAAAGGAAGGGCCACAAACTGGAAGTGTTGGTCCAGAAATGCAAATCTTAGGAACCTGAAGTGGTCCCTGTGAATTGGCACATGAAGGTAAGCGTCCTTCAAGTCTATAGTCATCATGAACTGTCCCTCTTGAACTAGAGGTAGGATAGATCTGATCATTTCCATATTGAACGATGGAACACTCAGAAACGTGCCCTCCTTCTTTGGAACCACAAAAAGATTGTAATAGTACCCTAGACCCCTTTCTGCTAGGGGTACTGGTACGATAACCCAGAGAGAGGCGAGATCTCTCACACACTCTAGAAAGGCATCTCTCTTTTCTGGTCTTGAAGACAGGTTTGACAGGAGGAATCTGCCCCCGGGCGGATGGGATCTGGACCCTATCCTGTAACCCTGGGTGACAAGGGTCCTGAACGTCTTGCAACCAGGCATCTGAGAATAGAGATAATCTGCTCCTACTTGATCCGGAGACCGGTCAGGGATCACCCCTTCATTTCATCTCGGCGGGCTTCTTGCTCTGCTTAGACTTGTTCCAAGATTGAGCCGGCTTCCAAGATCCCTTGGACTGGTCCGCTTAACAGGATCTTTTCTTGAAAAGGCAGGGACAACAGTCTCGACTTATAGGTCATATCCGCAAACCAAGGTTTTAGCCACAGAGCCCTGCGAGCTAAAACAGAAAAACCTGACACCTTAGCATTCAGGCGAATAATTTGCATATTGGCATTGCAGATGAAAGAATAGGCAACCTTCAGCGCCTTAATCTTAATCTCCCCCTCGACCATTTCACAGGGATTCACACCAATATATTGCAGCTCCAGCGACCGCCGCAACGGCCGATGCTGGCTGAAAAACAAACCCCATGTGCTGTAACATCCTTCTCAACATGTTTTCCAGCTTTTTATCCATGGGCTCTTTAAACGACGAACTATCCTCAAGGGGAATAGTTGTCCGCTTCACGAGCGTAGAGATAGCCCCATCCACCTTAGGGATGGTCCCCCACAGCTCAAGCTGAGAGTCCGGAACAGGGAACAGTTTCTTAAAAGAAGAAGGGGAAAAGGAAGAACCTAATCGCTCCCATTCATTCTTAATAATATTTGCCATCTTAACAGGAACTGGGAAGGTCTATGGCACTACCCTGTCCTCGTATACCTTATCAAGCTTAGGAATCGCAGGTTCCTCCGTAATCTTAGGTTCCGGAACCTCCAGAGTAGCAAGCACCTGCCACAGCAAAAAGTGCAAATTCTCCATCCTAAACCTAAAACCAGGCTCCTCCGCAGCCAGAGGTTTAGATAACACGGACTCTGACCCAGAAGGGGCCTCCTCCGAACAGTCGGAGTGGGCCTCGTCATTGTATAGAGCCTCTGGGATTTACATCGGCGAAGACAAACCCTGGGTCTGGCCGCCATGATACACCCTACGCTTGCTCTTAGCAGAACGTGGTAAGGCATGGATCACTTTCGAAACAGCCGATTCCAGTTGGTCCACAAAGTCTGACGGGCAACAAATCTCTCCCGAAGGAGTAACGGTTGGACCCCGGGTGCTGCCTGTGCAATCGGAGATGAATTTAGGGAACGCAACTCACGGGACGAAGAACCCTCAGAGGTTGACGGCTCAGTAGTACTAGGCATCCGTTTACATTTAGATGTCGTAACTTTATCAAGGCATGTGAAACATAGTTGAGCAGGCTGATCTACTAGGACCTCCTCACAATAAACACAGGAATGAGATTTTGTTAAAGAGGGAGAACCCTCTAACGCGTCAGAGTCCTCCATAGCTTGCGCTTTTGTTCGGAATAGCTTAACTTACAAAGGCCCCTTTATACTTCTAATGGCCGGGGCACTCAGCACCTCCTAGGACCCGGACTACAGAAACCGCTACGTCTCCAGGGCCACAGATCAACAGAGGAAGAGAGATAGGCACACCCGGTCACATGGAGTGCCTGGCAGGACCGCCCCTGCACTAAGGAAAAAAACGCGCCAAAAAGGGCAGCACAATATTCCCGCAAGTAACCTGAAAGTTCCACACATCTCGCACATGACGCAGCAATGACACAATAAACAATATCATGTATAAACCCCCCTGTTCAATAATTCACTTTCCAGGAATATTAACCCTTTATTCTTTAAAGATAAAAGGCGTCACACTGTGACCCTTTCTTCCATGTTATTATTATTAATAAAAAATGAAACGATCTTACCAGACTCTACGTCGTGGAACAGGAACACGGCCCTTCAAGCGTAACAGGTTAGTAGCCTCGCTCCTGACATGGACTTGAGTGTAGAAAGCAGGCAGCGAAACTCATCAACGCTGATTGCTTGTGTTAATATGAGTCGGGATGGTTTTGCAGAAAGTTCTCCCTGCATATCCGGACTCTAACTTTCACCCAGACTCTCACTGAGAGACTGACAGGACTACTTAAAACTCCAGTCCCAATGCGAAGAGTACTACCGTCACTTAAAAGACTACTCCGAATCTCCGGCACTTCTCTGCCATCCTCCTGGCAGAGAATGACTGGGGGATGAGGGAAGTGGGGGAGGTATTTAAGCCTTTGGCTGGGGTGTCTTTGCCTCCTCCTGGTGGCCAGGTTCTTAATTCCCAACAGCAATTAATGAAGCCGTGGACTATCCTCCCCTTTAGATGGAAACACTGGTTTAATCAGTAGGAATCCTTGTGCTCTGCATTCTTATGGTGTGAAAGTGTATGCTGCTTATGCACTTATCAGCCAGCAGAGATCCTTCTCTAGTGCTTTGCATTCTCACGTTGTGACGGTGTACGCTGCTTATGCGCTTATCAGCCAGTAGGGATCCTTCTGTAGTGTTCTGCATTCTCAGGGTGTGACAGTGTATGCTGCTTATGCACTTATCAGCCAGTAGCAATCCTGCTTTAGTGCTATGCATTCTTAGGGTGTGACAGTGTATGCTGCTTATGAGCTCATCAGCCAGTAGGGATCCTTCTATAGTGCCCTGCATTTTCAGGGTGAGATTATGTATGCTGTATGTGCACTTATCAGCCAGTAGGGATCCTTCTATAGTGCTCTGCATTTTCAGGGTGAGATTGTGTATGCTGTATGTGCACTTCATTCCTTACTGTTGAGAAATACAACACCTGGCCACCAGGAGAAGCCAGACACCCCAGCCAAAGACTTAAATATTTCTCCCACTTTCCCTAGCCCCAGTCATTAAGCAGAGGGAACAAGGAAAAGTAGGAGAAACATCAGTATATAAAAAAGGTGCCAGAAGAAATAATATAAAAAGGGGGCCACCCATCAAAACAATAAATTACGGACAAGGTCGTGGACTCTCCCTTCCAGGAAGGAAAGGAATTTATCTGGTAAGCATAAATTATGTTTTCCTTCCATAAAACAGGGAGGGTCCACGACTTCATTCCTTACTGTTGGGAAAACTATACCCAAGCTCCAGAGGACACTGAATGAATAACAGGAAGGAACAGAAAAAAGAGGTGGACCCTATTCTGAGGGCACCACAGCCTGCAAAACTTTTCTCCCGAACGACCAGGTAGCCGTTTTACAAATCTGATCCATTGAGGCTTTGTTCTTAAGCCCAAGAGGAAGCCACTGCTCTAGTGGAATGAGCCGTTATCCTCCTGGAGGCTATCGTCCCGCTGTCTCAAAAGCTAAGCGGATGACACTCCTCAACCAGAAGGATAGGAAAGTCATAGTAGCCTCCTGCCCCGTACGTTTCCCGTAAACAAAGAGGAATATTGTTTGAATTCCTTAGTAGCCTGAAGATAGAACTTCAAGGCACAAACTACATCTATATTGTGAAGCAAACGTTCCTTCACTAAAGAAGGATTAGGACACAAGGAAGGAACAACAATTTCTTGATTAATGTTACGATTCAACACCACCTTAGGGAGGAACCCTAGTTTAGTTTGTAAAACCGCCTTATCAGCATGAAAAAACAGATAAGGGGGGTCACATTGCATAGCTCAGAAACTCTGTGCACAGTGGCAATAGCCAATAAAAAAATAACCTTCCAAGATAACAATTTAATGTCAACAGTATGCATAGGCTCAAACGGAGCCTGCTGCAAAACACTAAGAACAAGATTGAGACTACAAGGCTAAACACAGGTCTGATCCTAGCCAGAGCCTTAACAAAGGACTTCACATCTGAAAGCTTGGCCAATCTTTTATGCAGTAACACTGACAGGGCCGATATCTGTCCCTTCAGGGAACTAGCATATAAACCCTTCTCCAGTCCATCCTGGAGAAAAAAATCTGGCAACCTTAACCTTATGCAAGGAAAAGCCATGCTCTTCACACCAGTACAAGTAAGTCCTCCACACTTTATGGTAGATACGACAAGTAAGTGGCTTATGATCTTGAACCAGAGTTTGATAACACTCTCAGAGAACCCCCTTTTGGCTAAGACTAAGTGTTCAATCTCCACGTGGTCAGCCTCAGAGAATCTAGATTTTGATGAATGAAGAGACCCTGTATCAGATAATCTCTGCACCAAGGTAACCTCCACTGAGGAGATGAGGACATCCCCACCAGATCCGCAAACCACGTCCTTCATGGCCACGATGGAGCAATCAGAATCACAGATGCTCGCTCCTGCTTGATGCGAGCCACCACACGAGGGAGAAGCGGTAATGGAGGAAAAATATATATGAGACTGAACCTCAATGGTACTGATAGGGCATCTATCAATTACGCCTGAGGATCCCTCAACCTCGACCCGTACCTGGGTAGCTTGGTATTGAGGCAGAATGCCATGAGATCTATCTCCGGTGTCCCCCACTTGCTGCATATCTCTGCAAACACCTCGGGGTGAAGAGACCATTCCCCTGGGTGAAAGGATTGCCTGCTGAGGAAGTCCGCTTCCCAGTTGTCCACACCCGGAATGTGGATCGCTGACAGTGTACATTTGTGAGTCTCCGCCCACTCTAGAATCTGAGATACTCCTTTCATTGCCAAGGAACTTCTCGTTCCCCCTTGATGTTTGATATAGGCAACCAAGGTTATATTGTCTGATTGGAATCTGATAAACTGGGACGAACCCAGAAGGGGCCAAGCCTTCAAGGCATTGAAGATTGCGCGGAGTTCCAATATATTGGTTGGAAGGGAGGACTCCTCCTGAGTCCACAGACCTTGTGCCTTTTTGGCATCCCAAACGGCTCCCCAGCTGGAAAGGCTTGCGTCCGTAGTCACAATCTCCCAGGACAGTCTCAAAAAGCATGTGCCTTGGGACAGATGATCTGGACAGAGCCACCAGGAGAGCGAGTCTCTTGACTGACTGTCCAGCACAATCTGTTGAGACAGATCTGAATGGTCACCGTTCCATTGTCTCAGCATGCATAGTTGTAAGGGTCTGAAAAGGGTATCTGGCAAAAGGAATAATATCCATGCAGGAAACCATGAGTCCAATTACCTCCATAAATTGAGCCACTGAGGGTCTCGAGAAGGCCCGGAGGGCAAGACATGCAGAAGTTAGCTTGCAATGTCTCTGATCTGTGAGGAATATTCTCATGGATATGGAATCTATTATAGTTCCCAGGAAATTGCCCCTTGTACTTGGAGTAAGAGAACTCTTTTCCAAGTTTATCATCCATCCATGTGATCAAAGAAGACTGAGAATGTTCTTCCGCTAGACAAAAAGATGGTGCCTGTACCAAGATATCGCCCAGGTAAGGCACTAGTGCAATATCTTGTGTTCTGGCAATGGCTAGAAGAGCCCCCAGAACCTTTGTAAATATCCTTGGAGCAGTAGCTAGGCCAAACGGAAGAGCTATGAACTGGAATTGCTGATCTAAAAAAGCAAACCTCAGGAACTGAAAATGTTCCCTGTGAATCGAGATGTGAAGGTATGCATCCTTCAGGTCTATTGTGAACCAGAGGCAGGATTGACCGTATTGTCTCCATCTTGAAAGAGGGAACACTCCAAAACTTGTTTAGGCACTTTAGGTCCAGAATTGGACAAAAAAATTCCCTCCTTCTTTGGAACCATGAAAAGGTTTGAATAAAACCCCAACCCTCTTTCGGCTGTAGGTACCGGGACAATTACTCCTAGAGAGGCAATATCCCGTACACAGCCTAAGAAGGCAGCCCTCTTTTCTGGTCTTGTCGAAAGACTGGAGAGTAGGAATCTGTCCCTGGGGGATGAGACTTGAATCCTAGCCTGTATCCTTGAGATGCAACCTCCAGGACCCAAGGATCCTGTACATAATGGAACCAAGCATCTGAAAAAAGAGACAGTCTGCCCCCTACTCAATCTGATCCCGGATCGGGGGCCGCCCCTTCATGCCGATTTGATATTGGCGGGCTTCTTAGTCTGTTTGGACTTATTCCAGGAGTGAGACAGCTTTAAATTACTCTTGGGCTGCTCGAACTTGGAAGAGCACTGCTGTCATTGTGACTTGTCAGCACGAAAGGAATGAAAATTAGCCAGTTGCTGTCTCTTAGGCCTATTCTTCTTATCCTGCAGTAGGAAGGCACCATTCCCTCGAGTAACCTTAGAGATAATGGAGTCCAGCCCTGGACCGAATAAAATCTTCCCCTTGAAGGGAAGAAAAAGGAGTCTGGACTAAGACTTCAACCAGAGAGCCCCGCGGACTAGAACCGCAAAGCCAGCAGCCTTTGCATTTATGCGAATAATCTGCATATTTGTGTCCCAAGTGAAGGAGTTAGCAATTCTCAGTGGCTTAGTTCTCTCCTGAATATCCTCGAGGGGAGTCTCCACCTCAATGAGCTCCAACAGAGTGTCACACCAGTAGGTAGCTGCTCCAGCGACTACGGCTACAGCTGCCGCCGGTTGAAATAAAAACCATGTATGTTGAAACATCTTCCTCAGAAAAGTTTCCATTTTTTTATCCATAGCCTCTCTAAAAGAAGAACTATCCTACAGAGGTATAGTAGTATGCTTAGCCAGCATGGAGATAGCACCATCCACCTTCGGGATGGAGCCCCATAAGTCTAATTGAGTGTCAAGTACCGGGAATAATTTTTAAAAGTAGGCGAGGGGGAAAAAGAAGTTCCGACTCTTTCCCATTCGTTACTAATAATGTTCACCATCTTAACTGGCATAGGAAAAGTCAGAGGGACCTTCCTATCTTGGTAAACCCTGTCTAATTTAGGGGTCTTAGGCTCCACAGAGTGTAGCCTCTGGAACCTCTAGAGTAGACAGAACCTCCTTTAATAAAAAACGCAGATACTCAATTTTAAATCTAAAGGAGGGTTCCTCTGCTGAAGGAGGTTTAGTAACTGAAGTCTCCGACTCAGAAAGTTCACCCTCTGAAGCTACAGAGGTGAACTCATCCTCGGATAGCTGGGATATAGTAGCTAAATCTGACAAATATTTAGATGACTCTAGGTCAGGAGAACTATGTTTAACCTTTCTCTTGCATTTGCTAGAGCGAGGTAAGGCACTCAGGGCCGCAGACACCACCGATTATAACTGCACGGTAAAGTCCGCTGGAAAAAAGCCCCCTCCAGATGGAGGATTAGTTGAGCCACGGGGAACTGCATGTGGAGCGGGTAATGTAGAAAGGATAGTAATTTCTCAGGACCCAGATTCCTGAGAAGTAGACGGCTCAGAAGGGCTAATAGCGCTATGAGTATTAGCAGGCTTGTCTCCCTACTTAGACTTTAGAACAGTGTTTAAGCAAATGGAACAAAATTGAGCAGGCGGGCAAACCACAGCCTCCTCACAATATAAACAGGAATTATTAATCAGTACAGGAGGAGCGGAACCTTCTAATGTAGTATCAGATTCCTCCATAGCTTTGTATATACCCACAGAAGGACAATCAAAAAGAAATGCTTTTATTTAAAAAATGGCACCTTAATACTCCCAATTGCTGGGGCACTCACCACCTCCTAGACCCAGACAGCTAACAGTGAAAACACTCTCCTTAGGAAATGAAAGAGACCGCACCCGGTCACGTGGTATGTAAACAGGACTTCCCCCGCTAAGAAAAAAGGGCATCAAGCTTTAATGAGCTGCACAACACTTCAAAAACGAAAGTGAAACCCGTTTGTTCCAAGATAAAAAAATACACAATCTATGAGCCTAAAAACTCTCACATTAAGCAGATATAAATTCCCAAACTGTTCAAATAATCTCCCTGAAGGAGATATTAACCCTTGATCCTATCGAGCTATGAAGGAGTCACATTGTGACTCTTTATAGCGTTTAAATTGTATATATAAAAAATGGTCTTACCCTCCAGGATCCAAGCAATGAAACTCGTCAACACTGATTGCTCAGGAGCTGTTAGCAACAGTCTGGATGGGTTCGTAGAAAAACTTTCCCTGCATCGCCAGACTCTAGCTTTCATCAATACTCTCACTGAAAGGTTGACATGATTACTTAAAACTCCAGAACTATCCAAATCTTCTGACACTTCTCTGCCACCTGCTATAGTGGCTGGGGTATCTTTGCCTCCTCCTGGTGGCCAGGTGTTGTATTTCCCAACAGTAAGGAATGAAGTTGTGGGCTCTCCCTGCCTAATGGAAGGAAAGAGCACTTCTGACCACTTATGGTTAGGGTTGGTTATAGGGTTATTGTTATGGTGTAGCTTATCTGGCCTCCAAATTAGTATTTTGATCTTTACTATGGAGATGTTTATCATTACTCGGGCTGGAATAATATGCCACATTAACCTGCATTTGTGAAACATTTTATTGTGTGATTTTATGGAGAAGTACTTGGCTATAATCCAACACTTCTCTACCTCAACCTTCCAAGCAGTTGGCAGCTGAAGTGACAGAAGCAAGCTCCTCTTCTCTGCAACTGACTCAGACATTGTCTAAGGAATGTTTCTGTGTATGTATGTATGATTGTGCCATGTGAGAATGCATAAGCACTACCACATCTCTTTCAAACATGCTGCTATTTTAAAGATTGTTTAGATAAAATTATATATTTTATTTTAGTGAATAAAATTTCCAAAACTGTTAACCAACCACACAAATGTTAATGGAGAACTCCTTGTTAGTCTGAAGTTCCCTTAGGGTTAACCTCCTTGAACTAAGTAAGTGATGTGCTGCTGCAACTTTGTTGCGAGTGTTAGTGGCCTGGGTTGACTTACCTGGTATAAATGTGAGGGTCAGTCATTTCATTTGCTTCTTGCTTCAAAGAATTTTCCCTTTTACTCCCTTGTGTGGAAGTGTTGCAGGATAGGCAGCTTTTGAGCCACACTTCCCTTAGGGTTGCTTCAAGTTTTTCTCTAGGCATGGTAGATTTAGTTGAGCTAGCTCTGTAATATGGTTGCAAGGTGTCCGGTATTTGACCAGACAGTCCAGTATTTCTGCTTGCTGTTCAGTATTATGTATTGAGAAAAAAAAAGACATGCCCATGTACCATCCACCTAGATTAACAGCCTATCAATCTGAATTCCTTCCTGGCTGAGCTGCATGAATATGTGTAGCTTACAGCAGGGTCGGCTCCAAGGGGGGGCTTTGGGGGGCAATGCCCACCCAAATGGAATGGTGTGCCCCCTCAAAACACAGGATTTGTTAAAATTATTTTTTTTAAATTGTTTTACTTAATTTATTTTTATTTTTTTTGCCCCGCAACTTTTCTGGGGGCGGGGCCCTTGTGCATGCTCAAATGTCACAATGTGCAGTCAGTCAGGTCTCAGACTCTCAGCCCATTGCTTCAGCTCATCAAAAAATAGATTCATTGGTGCAGCTCAGCCAGAAGCTTTTCCTATTGGCTGGCTACTTTTGGCACGCACATTTGCTCTGAGTCTGAGCCCTGACTGCACGCAGACAGCCGTGCTGGAGCAGAGGAATTTTAGGAAACGGGCATCAACAGATGATAAGGTAAGAGCTATTATTAGCCTCCCTCCCCAAGTCCTCTAATACTCCCTCCTGCTTAGCTAGGGTGACCAGACGTGCCCGGATTGAGGATACTGTCCCCTGACAAATTATGTCCCCGGGAAGACAGCCCCCTGAGTGTTGCCACATGTCAGGGTACACAGGACAGGAAACGTAAACTCCCTTACTCCAGAAGCGTGCAGAGAACATTCAGAGTGCTACCTTAAAAAGGGGCGTAGTTAACTGCTACAGAACTAGCTGAGACTATTCCACTCGCTGTGCACTCTGCTTCCCTCCCTGGCTTTCCCCTCACCCAGCAAGATCCGGTGCATCTACACTTAGAAGCACAGAGCAGGTAGATTTGCGATGGCAGCACCCTGGCTAAGACACTGAAGCACACATAAGTATGTTTATGCAAGCAAACAATTCTGAAATGTGCTCAGCTTAGTGAGAACACTGTCACAACTAAAAGTGTTTACTGTTTACATAAGAAAGTGTCACGGGCTTTGCAGCTAGTTATACTGAGCTGACATGGTAATTGCTTGATGTGGTTTTGTAATGAGGGCAATCCCCTCCCCTTTAGCTTGCCTGTTATTGCGGTCATGTGATCCACCCTGCAGTGTGTAGCTTCTGAAAACTGTTTGCTTCACTAAGGTGCGCGGGAACATTGTGCTGGGGGTGAGTAGAATCCCTTTGCAGGGGTTAAGTCTGTTATTCTCTTGCTGCCCTGAAAACGGATACTACAAACTCTGCCTACTTCAGAGTGCACAGGTCATCATCATTAATCAAGAAGCTGTCTGTGAAGAAAACATTGATGTTATGCTGCTGCATACTACATTTGTGTGATCTGTCTATGCTGAGGCTAGCTCTATACCTGTGCTCCCTGTTTGTCTTTTGTTTGTTTAAATATATTGTAAAATGAGAAGGGCTATACTCTGGGAGAGGTCCCCTGATGATTCATTGGCTAGCAAGCAGAATTTAAAACACATTAGCTGAGGCTACACCAGCTAAGTCTGAATATATTGTGGTATTAATTAGTATTTCCAATCAGTGACGTGCACTCATAGGAGGCAGGTGAGGCAGTGCCTCCCCTGGCCAAATGGTGTATTACAGCCTTTAAAAAAAATAATAAAAATAAAAAAAAAAATCTTTTTTTTTTTTCATTTTTTTTTTTTTGTATCTCAAAAGGTGACCCCCCTACCCCCCACCCCTCCACCAAATACATTATTTATTCATAATTTTTATTGGGGAAAAAAAAACGTAATATATATTAATACATTCATATTGCACAAGAAAGAAGAGGCGAGCTATCCTTTCATTGCGCAATATGAATGTAATTGTATTGTGTTGTATATGGGCTGCTAGAGACTGCCACCCAGTGGGGAATAACGCTATATGCAGCAGTCTCTCTGCAGCCCATATACTGCTCCCACCGGAGGCTTGACTCTTCAAGTCTCGGGAGCCCTCAGCACTGCCTGCCCGCCTCTCAGCCAATCAGAGTAGACATATGTCTGAGTGACAGTCTCTGGGCTGAGTTGCCGGGCGGGAAATAGGCAGAGCAGGTCAGGTGTTATCACGTGTGTACTGTGTGCAGCCGTCCCAGAAGAAGTGCACTAGTGCTAGTAGTACTGCTCTCTCTCATCTACTCTCCTCAGTGTTAGTTGACGGCCGTGTGTGACAGTCCTCCTGTCACTGTCAGAATGTGAGAGATCTCATCTCACAGCAGTCACCACTGAGTCTCAGCCTGGCCACCCGACCCATCCTCGCTCGACGCTCACTAGCCTCACTCAGGACTCAGAGTCTCAGAGTCAGGACCGACTCACTCAGGAGGACTCATCCTGCTGCTGCCGAGGTAGGTGGTGATCTGCCTGGCTGCCGGCATTGGGAAAGAAAGCAGGGTGAGTGAAAAAATGTATGTGCGCAGGGTGACTGATTTATTACACAGCTGGCTCAGCCTCTAACACTTATTTTTTTACAAAATGCTTTACAGCAGAGCTGGATGGAACACATGGCTGGTAGTGGGTAGCAGCTGATTGCTAGGTAACTGGACAGTATAATCACATCTTATACTTAGCTAGCAGCTGAGCAGTGAGCAGAGGTGGAACGGCAGGCTGACGCTGTAAACTTAAGGCAGTGTATTTACACAGGAGCCTGTGGAGGGGGGTGGGGCGTCTCACCCCAGACAGCTTGAACTGCAGCGCGGGAAGAACTCACTGAGATGTGACAGGCAGACCAGTGATGTGCGGTGACTTCAGAGGCTGGTGAGGCAGTGGCTAGGAATCGGATACACCTTCATTCTTTAGATATCCTTTGTTGAAGAAATAGCAATATACATGGGCGAGCCAATCGCATGAGGTATCTATATGCAGCCACCAATCAGTATCTATTGAGTATATTTAGATATGCTTTTCAACAAAGGATATCTGATTTTCTTCATTATTTTTATATCCTTTGTTGAAAATCATATCTAAATATGCTCAGTGGCTACTGAGCATATTTAGATATGCTTTTAAACAAAGGATATCTGATTTTCTTCATTCTTTTGATACCCTTTGTTGAAAATCATATCTAAATATGCTCAGTAGCTACTGAGCATATTTAGATATGATTTTCAACAAAGGGTATCAAAAGAATGAAGAAAACCAGACATTAGATATAAATTGGAAAGTTATTTAAAATTGCATGCTCTATCTAAATCATGAAAGAAAACACATGGGTTTCATCTCCCTTTAAATGGTGTCTTGGAAAACTGGTCAACTTAGTAAACATGACTGATTTTAGTCTAAAGGATTGTAACAGAAACTCTTGCCAGATAACAAAATGCTTGCACATACACTAACACAGTCAAAGACACTAACACATATACACTAACACACAGTCACAGACACTAACATATATACACACACAGTCAGACACTAATACACATATACACACACACTAACACACAGTCACAGACACTAATACACATAAACACACACACTAACACACAGTCACAGACACTAATACACATACACACACACACACACTAACACAGTCACAGACACTAATACACATAAACACACACACTAACAGTCACAGACACTAATACACATAAACACACACACTAACAGTCACAGACACTAATACACATATATACACATACACTAATACACATATACATACACACAGTCAGACAAATACACACATATATACACACACTAACACACAGTCACAGACACTAACACACATATGTACACACACACACTAACACATATACACTAATACACATATGCAGACACACACACTTACACAGTCAGACACACTAACACACAGTAACAGACACTAATACACATAACACACACTAACACAGTCACTAACAGTCACAGACACTAATACACATAAACACACACACTAACAGTCACATACACTAATACACATAAACACACACACTAACAGTCACAGGCACTAATACACATAAACACACACACTAACAAAGTCACAGACACTAATACACATATATACACAGACACTAATACACATATACATACACACAGTCAGACACATACACACATATATACACACACACTAACACATATACACTAATACACATATACAGACACACACACTTACACAGTCAGACACACTAACACACAGTCACAGACACTCATACATATATACAAACACACACACACTCTAACACAAAAAAGTGATGATGCATGCAAATATTTGTAGTAAGATAGCAGAGTAATACCTGAAAGTAAATGATT
The DNA here is from genome assembly GCF_027579735.1 of Bombina bombina. Classification (NCBI taxonomy): domain Eukaryota; kingdom Metazoa; phylum Chordata; class Amphibia; order Anura; family Bombinatoridae; genus Bombina; species Bombina bombina. Next base: position 972,480,012 of record NC_069501.1, on the reverse strand, counting down.
ATGTAGCTTGCATATAAACAAAATGTTTGTTTTTGCATGGTGGGACAATGAGCGCATTCCTAACACACACACAAGCACTTCTGGACCCTATTTCTTCCTGTTATTAGGAGATACTATTACATCTGGAAAAATATACCTGAACGTTATGCTTATACAGTAGCACTTGATACTGTGCATTTTATATCAGTATCACAGAATTTCTGTTTAAACTTTGCATTGCAATTGCATTGGTATTTTATCATTGTAATCTATATATAAAGCATCTAGTCAAAAAAGTGCTAAATAATGTCACATCCAAATGTTATGAGAAATAATAAAACAACAATATATATACATTTTTTTTAATGACAAAATTACAAAAGTGGACATAGGGTTGTGGGGCTGCAATTAACCCTGGAGTTTAAACTTCTTTGTGACCCTCTCTGTTTCACGTAAGGGGACGCTATTTTATATAAATTGCCTTTTTATAATTGTATTTAGGCAGCAACTACTTGTTATGATTACCCAGTACATTCTGTTGTATCTATTTCACTGGAACAATATTTTCAGGTAATAGTATTAAGTACCAGTGCAGTACTGCTTTTATTTCAATAATAAACAAGTGGGACTAAAAGAGACAAATCCAGATACATAAAATAAAAACAATGTATATATAGGCCTGATATATTTACATCTACATACACATTGGTTATATATGAGTATTTACTATTTATGGCAGACAGGTCACAGGAGCCACAAAGGTTAGTGCTGAACTGTCTGCTCTGTAGCAGAATTTAACTACTAACATACTGGTTTCCATATTTAGTCTGACAGAACTGGACAATCATAGGCTAAAATTAAAGATGTGACTCTACTTGCATTATTTTTTTACATATATATTTCTATATTCTGCTAGTTGAATTACTTTCTTTACCCTTTACATGTTTCTTGATCATGAGAGATTAGCCACTAAACAACACATTAAGGACCACACCAGCAGCCTGAGGCTTTATGTGTTCCTCCCATTTATTAATTTATCTACATAGCATCTTAGGTACTTTGTCTAGTCTAGAAATAAGGACATCAGATAAAATAATTTTACTAACAGCCAGTGCCTAGACCACATACATTCTGAGTTAATTGTACAACTCACAGATTGCCAGTAAATCCTGAAACTGTCTTTCCCCACCATTTTAACACTACAAAGGTTCTCATAAATAGTAAATACTCATATATAACCAATGTGTATGTAGATGTAAATATATCAGGCCTATATATACATTGTTTTTATTTTATGTATCTGGATTTGTCTCTTTTAGTCCCACTTGTTTATTATTGAAATAAAAGCAGTACTGCACTGGTACTTAATACTATTACCTGAAAATATTGTTCCAGTGAAATAGATACAACAGAATGTACTGGGTAATCATAACAAGTAGTTGCTGCCTAAATACAATTATAAAAAGGCAATTTATATAAAATAGCGTCCCCTTACGTGAAACAGAGAGGGTCACAAAGAAGTTTAAACTCCAGGGTTAATTGCAGCCCCACAACCCTATGTCCACTTTTGTAATTTTGTCATTAAAAAAAATGTATATATATTGTTGTTTTATTATTTCTCATAACATTTGGATGTGACATTATTTAGCACTTTTTTGACTAGATGCTTTATATATAGATTACAATGATAAAATACCAATGCAATTGCAATGCAAAGTTTAAACATAAATTCTGTGATACTGATATAAAATGCACAGTATCAAGTGCTACTGTATAAGCATAACGTTCAGGTATATTTTTCCAGATGTAATAGTATCTCCTAATAACAGGAAGAAATAGGGTCCAGAAGTGCTTGTGTGTGTGTTAGGAATGCGCTCATTGTCCCACCATGCAAAAACAAACATTTTGTTTATATGCAAGCTACATAATCATTTACTTTCAGGTATTACTCTGCTATCTTACTACAAATATTTGCATGCATCATCACTTTTTTGTGTTAGAGTGTGTGTGTGTGTTTGTATATATGTATGAGTGTCTGTGACTGTGTGTTAGTGTGTCTGACTGTGTAAGTGTGTGTGTCTGTATATGTGTATTAGTGTATATGTGTTAGTGTGTGTGTATATATGTGTGTATGTGTCTGACTGTGTGTATGTATATGTGTATTAGTGTCTGTGTATATATGTGTATTAGTGTCTGTGACTTTGTTAGTGTGTGTGTTTATGTGTATTAGTGCCTGTGACTGTTAGTGTGTGTGTTTATGTGTATTAGTGTATGTGACTGTTAGTGTGTGTGTTTATGTGTATTAGTGTCTGTGACTGTTAGTGACTGTGTTAGTGTGTGTTATGTGTATTAGTGTCTGTTACTGTGTGTTAGTGTGTCTGACTGTGTAAGTGTGTGTGTCTGCATATGTGTATTAGTGTATATGTGTTAGTGTGTGTGTGTACATATGTGTGTTAGTGTCTGTGACTGTGTGTTAGTGTGTGTATATATGTGTGTATTTGTCTGACTGTGTGTATGTATATGTGTATTAGTGTATGTGTATATATGTGTATTAGTGTCTGTGACTGTTAGTGTGTGTGTTTATGTGTATTAGTGTCTGTGACTGTTAGTGTGTGTGTTTATGTGTATTAGTGTCTGTGACTGTGTTAGTGTGTGTGTGTGTATGTGTATTAGTGTATGTGACTGTGTGTTAGTGTGTGTGTTTATGTGTATTAGTGTCTGTGACTGTGTGTTAGTGTGTGTGTATATGTGTATTAGTGTCTGACTGTGTGTGTATATATGTTAGTGTCTGTGACTGTGTGTTAGTGTATATGTGTTAGTGTCTTTGACTGTGTTAGTGTATGTGCAAGCATTTTGTTATCTGGCAAGAGTTTCTGTTACAATCCTTTAGACAAAAATCAGTCATGTTTACTAAGTTGACCAGTTTTCCAAGACACCATTTAAAGGGAGATGAAACCCATGTGTTTTCTTTCATGATTTAGATAGAGCATGCAATTTTAAATAACTTTCCAATTTATATCTAATGTCTGGTTTTCTTTATTCTTTTGATACCCTTTGTTGAAAATCATATCTAAATATGCTCAGTAGCTACTGAGCATATTTAGATATGATTTTCAACAAAGGGTATCAAAAGAATGAAGAAAATCAGATATCCTTTGTTTAAAAGCATATCTAAATATGCTCAGTAGCCACTGAGCATATTTAGATATGATTTTCAACAAAGGATATAAAAATAATGAAGAAAATCAGATATCCTTTGTTGAAAAGCATATCTAAATATACTCAATAGATACTGATTGGTGGCTGCATATAGATACCTCATGCGATTGGCTCGCCCATGTATATTGCTATTTCTTCAACAAAGGATATCTAAAGAATGAAGGTGTATCCGATTCCTAGCCACTGCCTCACCAGCCTCTGAAGTCACCGCACATCACTGTTTCCAATAGGTATACATATGACAACAAATACCAAATATAATAAATGTACAAAAAAAAAAAAAAGGAAAAATCAGGCATTAGTATTTTTCTTCTGATGAGAGGAATGTGGGTTCCATAAATGTGAGGATCAGCAAATGAACACCCCTTCCACGTGCCACTCCAATGAAAACAGGGGCTTTTATTTTTTAAAACAGAAACTTTTGCTGACACCAATAAAAGGGGGCTTTTGGCATATAAAATCCCCCCACTAAACTCATAGTGCTCATGAATACTCCCAAAGCCAAGGTTTTCTTCATTCTTTTAAATTGCAGTACTTAGTTTCAATTAATTGAAGATTTGGTATTAAAGTTTAGGTTCTTGCATTATTTTGCATAATCAATTGTTGTCTAGGAAATGTGTGTGAGTTTGTGTGTGTGGGAGAGAGAGAGAGAGAGAGTGTGTGTGTGTGTGGGAGAGTGTGTGGGAGAGTGTGTGTGTGTGGGAGAGTGTGTGTGTGTGTGTGTGGGAGAGTGTGTGGGTGGGAGAGTGTGTGTGGGAGAGTGTGTGGGTGGGAGAGTGTGTGTGTGTGTGTGTGTGTGGGAGAGTGAGTGTGTGGGAGTGTGTGTGTGTGTGTGTGGGAGAGTGAGTGTGTGTGTGTGGGGGAGTGTGTGTGTGTGGGGGAGTGTGTGTGTGGTGGAGGGAGAGCGAGTGTGTGCGGGAGAGAGTGTGTGCGTGTGAGAGAGTGTGTTGGAGAGTGTGTGTGGGAGAGTGAAAATGTGTGTGTGGAAGAGAGTGAGAGTGTGTGTGTGTGTGGGGGGGAGTGAGAATGTGTGTGTGTGTTTACATTTAAATAGACAGCAACATACTAGACCATCAACACTCTTGACAAAGTTGTGTATAAAACAATATTAACTATGAGTGTGAGGAAATCCTGGTGAATTTCCACAATTTTTTTCTATGACTTGACCCCTGGTTACAACTCAGTTGTCAGTTTAATAAATAACTTATAAATATGCTAATAAAATAGTTTTTTACCATTTGCCAATTAAAAAAATAAAAATATCCCCGGATTTCATTTTAAAAATCTGGTCACCTTATGCTTAGCTGAATGCGTGCCTGTCAGTGTCATTACTTATTTAGTGCGGGTCACAGCCGGTCACCCTCCCTGCCTGCACTTACTAACAGATCCACGGAAACCAAAGAAAATAAACAAACAGAGGGCGGGGGAGTGGGACAGATACAACAAATATGTGATCGATCACATATTTGTTGTATCTGTCCCACTCCCCCGCCCTCTGTTTGTTTATTTTCTTTAGTTTCTGTACCTGAGTGCCTCTCTATCACTGCTATCCCAACTCCAGTCCTCTCTGGTATTGCTGGTGGTGTGCCCTGAGCGAGGTGCTGCCTAGAATCATGTGTATTGAGCTCAGCAGGTCTAAGCTTTGGTATGTGGGTCCTGTTTCTTTCCTGTGTATAGCTGTTCTTTTCTCCCATTACTATCAGGGCATAGTTCTCTCTCTCTCTGTGACCATCTGATGTCAGGTAACTGTGTTGCCTTTTACAAGCAGCCCTGCCTCTGTATTATGTAAATCCACTTATTAATTTCAGTACTAATTGTCTTCAGTAGTTACTTTCACTTCTCTGCAGTCTCCTTTTAATAAGAAATCACTATATGTTATTATGGAGATCTCACATTGCTTTGTCTATGTGCTGTCTGTGCTCAGGGCAGTCTCTTGTTATCACACTATGTGCTGTCTGTGCTCAGGGCAGTCTCTTGTTATCACACTATGTGCTGTCTGTGCTCAGGGCAGTCTCTTGTTATCACACTATGTGCTGTCTGTGCTCAGGGCAGTCTCTTGTTATCACACTATGTGCTGTCTGTGCTCAGGGCAGTCTCTTGTTATCACACTATGTGCTGTCTGTGCTCAGGGCAGTCTCTTGTTATCACACTATGTGCTGTCTGTGCTCAGGGCAGTCTCTTGTTATCACACTATGTGCTGTCTCTGTTACCCCCAGCCCAGCTATGTAAGGCAAGTTAATGAGTTCCAGCTCTCCCTCTCCTCTGTTGCAAACTTTCCTCCCACATGCAAGGGCTTAGGGCTGATTCAAAAAACAAAATAAAACATTGCAGGCTGACTTCATCCCATATCCCATTTATATGAATTTAATTTTAATGTCTTGTCCTGGTATTTATTGGTTAGAAAGTTGGTTCCTAAATAATAATAATACAAAAAGCATAAGCATTGCTATAGTACATTGTGATCTAATAGGGATGTTACGTGTCAGCTCTAAGGTTTGTTAAAGGTATCAGGAATTTGCCATTTACTGTATGTGCTTGAATACATAACTGTGTGCAGCTTGGCTCATTATATTGCCTGTAGGATGTATGTGCACATACCTGTGTTATTCATGTGTCCTATTGCTTGTGTGTGCTGTCAGCTGATGGATTGGATGCCATTTCATTATTATTGAGAGTCTGAATTGCTTGACATGTTTTGTTAGTGACACTCGGAAATGCTTTTAATGCAGCTGAATAAACACATCCTAACAATTTGTCTTGCAAGGCCATAAACTGTCTTTTTATATAAATATATATATATATATATATATATATATATATATATATATATATATATATATTTTTTTTTTTTTTTTTTTTTTCTCATATCTAATCTACAAAATTTCCAGTACCTGAAAACCTAGTATCCTCACTGCTATTGCAAACAAAGGAGTTAATTGCATTGGGGGGTTTGGGGTGCATGGCTGTTTAGGGGACATGATTGAGATTTGAGATCAGGGTGATTAAGGGGTGAATTGTTTTTAAGGAGCTATTGCACTGGGGGTCTCAAGTTTAATGGCTCTGTTTTAGTGCACTGCATAGGATTTAGACTTCATTCTTTTACCTAGGGATTTAGCACATATTCTCCAAATGTTAATAGTGGGGGATAAGCCAGTCAGAAGCTACACTTTCCTGCAGAATATGTAGGTCTGCTCTTATTTTGACTCTCATACATGCTTTGTAAATGTGTGCCCCCTCGTGAAAAAAAAATGCCCCCCCATTTCATTTGTTCTGGAGCCGACCCTGGCTTACAGTGGCAATTGGAATCTGAATAGCAAAGCATTCCTCTCATAAGCCTGTCTGTGACATGTCACCTGATGCTTCAGTAACAGTGATAAGTCACCTAGTGCAGAGAGAGTAAGACATGCAGTCTGGCTGTCAGTGAGAGGCTTGATTTAAAACTTCCAGCCTGCCAGACTTTGGGAGCCAGCCAGGGAGATCAACAGTCAGTTGACACTGCACAGATCACCTACACAATGAGGTATATATATATTATATAGTCTGTCTTTAAATGATCAATTACAATGTATATATATATATATATATATATATATATATATATATATATATATATATATATATATATATATATATATATAATGACTACACACATATACAACTATATATATTTCAGTCTATGTATATTTATATATATATATGAACACACACACTGTCTATATATATATATATATGATATATGTATACATGAGTGTGTGTGAGTATATATATGAATATAAATATATATGATATATGTGTATCTTTATATATTATACATGTTTATGTGTGTATATATATATATATATATATATATATATATATATATATATATATATATATATATATATATATATATATATATATATATATATATATATATATACACACACACATACACTGTATAAGTCTATATTTACTGCATACTGTATGTCTATATATTTTATTTTATAAAATAATGTGTTCCTTTTTTTCTACTGAGACCACCTATCACAAAATTACTACTCACAAAAACAATTATATATATATATATATATATATATATATACTGTATATATATCTGTATATTTATGTGAGAGTGCATATATATATATATATATATATATATATATATTCATGTGTATACAAACTTTATATATATATATATATATATATATATATATATATATATATATATATATATATATATATATATATATATATATATATATATATATATACACACACACACACGAGTGTGTGTATGTAAGTCTCTTTCTCCTTCTCTCTCTCTCTCTCTCTCTATTTATATATATATATATATATATATATATATATATATATAATATATATATATAATATGTGTTGAATTCATCAGTATATACAAACTACTACACTTCAACCCCCACCCACACACGGCTATCTGCTGGCTGTCCAGTATTTTTTTGAAGGGCAGTTGGCAACCCTACTCTGTAAGCCCGAGCTTTGATATAGTCTTTACTCAGTGTTGCTGGTACAACATGCTCACACGAGTCTCCGTACTGGGATACAGTGTTTGTTCCCTACCCATGAGACTTGGTCTAGGCCCAACGAGCAGGTAGAGAAGTGAAGGAGGGACAGCCAAGCTGAATGGGGAAGTGGCACCATTAGGTGGTGGCGTAGGGGTACTCCTCTTTGCAGGTAGGCAGGATGAAGAGCTCTGAGGAGTCGCATGATCCACTAGGGTGGGGCAACAGGTGTCCCATGGCAGGCTTACCTATGTGGGCCACTGGCCAGCTTTTGTAGGGGTTATGTTATGGAATCGGCTGCCGCCATCCTTGATTAGTTAATATTAAAAAGTCTAAAAGTTTTGTCAGCTTTAAAATTTTGCCTATGTAGTTTAACGTGACATTGAACGGTCTTTCTTCCGAGCTCTGTTGCTCTGTGTTTATTTGGGGGCAAGGTTTAATTAGTGGGGAGAAGGGGTCAAGAGAAGGGCTGGGTTGAAGCTTAGGAGTGTTAACAGTAACAGAATAGTATGTAGGGGGTTTAATCTCATGTGAAAACACATTTCCTTAGGGCCCTCTCATTAAAAAGGTGAATACTCACACTTAACATACAAGCTTCATGCACATTTAGTTGTCACCTTCACAGTTAATGATACTAACACCACTCTATAAAGTTTAATAACGTAAGAAAAAAAAATGGGACACAATTACATTTTTAAAGAATATGTTTTTTATCAACTATGGATCATAATTATTAGCTAAAAAGGCCTCACTTTCTGCTGGGTTTATAACTTAAGACTGCACATAAATTAAATAGTTGTTATATGACTAGAAGTTGACTTTGAAGTTTAAAATCCTCTTTACTATAAGCTGCTGCTAAGATTTAAATGTCTGTAGGGTCATCAGCTCCTGCTCTATAGGCAGCTGCAGTAATGAACAGCGTCTTATTGAGGAGATACTCAGACACAACTGAAGTGTTGATATTAGGGGGGAATAACCCCTTCACTAATGATTTTTAAAGGGACCAGAGGTATCTACACTCTAGTAGTCTTGCACTGTAGTTAGCAGTGGTCTCACCACAGGAGGCTGATGAGGCCCAGGCTTCACCTGCATTATGTATGGCCCCTCTGTAACATGGGGTCTCAGTATATGAATTTGCCTTTACAAATATAATAGGAGGGTCTCTAAAATGTCCACTACTCTATATAGTATAGAAGAACTTGCCACCATATTTGAACAGGAAGGTTGCACATGTTGTCTGGTGTACACTATCCAAGGGAGAAGGATAACTCACAGTCACAGAGAGGCAGATCCAATGGTTGTCTCTTATTAATCAGGTGATGATTTATACTATTTAGTCCGTGGTGCTTTGGAAAGTGCGCTACTAAAATGGGGGGGGGGGGGGGGCTCTGCAGTAGCCTTTGCCCTGTGACCCAGTAAAGTCTGGTCTAGACTCTAGTTATGCCCCTTAAAGAGACATAAAAGTGCAAAAAAGAAAATGCTCTAATGTATTAGAACATATTATTATTGTACTATTGCTTGTATATAACTGTGCTTCTTAAGTTAAGCACATAGTTAAAATCAGCTTCAAAGCAGCAGTGCACTGCCAGGACAGAGCTGAGCACATCTGATGAGAAAATGACTAGAGGAATTTGTTTATAGCCACCAATCCCTAGCTAGCCCCCATTATTGCTGCTCCTGAGGCTACCTATCGGCTAGATTACGAGTTTTGCAATAAGAGCTGCTCGGTAATAACTTGCACGTTATTGTCACCGCTTACTTCCCTACAGCGCTGGTATTACAGGTTTACAAAAACCCGGCGTTATAAGACAAGAAGTGTGTGTAAAACAAAATTGAGCTCCATACCGCACTCCAATACCAGCGCTGCTGAAAGCTGCGGTAAGATGGTTTTACTTGCTCGTGCATGATTTCCCCATAGACATCAATGGGGAGAGCCGGCTGAAAAAAAGTCTAATACCTGCAAAAAAGCAGCATAAACCTCCATAACGCAGCCCCATTGATTCCTATGGGGGAAACTAAATTTATGTTTACATCTAACACACTAACATGAACCTCGAGTCTGAACACCCCTAATCTTACACTTATTAACCCCTAATCTGCCGCCTCTGACATCGCCGGCACCTACATTATATTTATTAACCCCTAATCTGCTGCTCTGGACATCGCCGCCACTATAATAAACATATTAACCCCTAAACCGCTGCACTCCTGCATCACAAACACTAGTAAAATATTATTAACCCCTAATCTGCCGTCCCTAACATTGTCGCCACCTACCTACATTTATTAACCCTAATCTGCCGCCCCCAACGTCGCCGCCACTATACTAAATTTATTAACCCCTAAACCTAAGTCTAACCCTAACCCTAATACTCCCTAACTTAAATATAATTAAAATAAATCTAAATAAAACCTACTATCCTTACCTAAATAATTCCTATTTAAAACTAAATACTTACCTGTAAAATAAACCCTAAGATAGCTACAATGTAACTAATAGTTACATTGTATCTAGTTTAGAGTTTATTTTTATTTCACAGGCAAGTTTGTATTTATTTTAACTACGTAGAATAGTTACTAAATAGTTATTAACTATTTACTAACTACCTAGCTAAAATAAATACAAATTTACCTGTAAAATAAAACCTAACCTGTCTTACACTAACACTTAACCTTACACTACAATTAAATAAATTACATCAATTAAATACAATTAACTAAATTACAAAAACAAACACTAAATTACACAAAATAAAAAAGAAATTATCAGATATTTAAACTAATTATACCTAATCTAATAGCCCTATCAAAATAAAAAAGCCCTCCCAAAATAAAAAAAACCCTAGACTAAACTAAACTGCCGATAGCCCTTAAAAGGACCTTTTGCAGGGCATTGCCCCAAAGAAATCAGCTCTTTTACCTGTAAAAAAAAATACAAACAACCCCCCAACAGTAAAACCCACCACCCACACAACCAACCCCCCAAATAAAATCCTAATCTAAAAATACCTAAGCTCCCCATTGCCCTGAAAAGGGCATTTGTATGGGCAATGCCCTTAAAATGGCATTTAGCTCTTTTTCAAGTGCCCAAACCCTAATCTAAAAATAAAACTCACCCAATAAATCCTTAAAAAAAAAACCCTACCACTAACCCCTGAAGATCCACTTACAGTTTTAAAAACCGGACAACCATCCTCAACAAAGCCGGGGGAAGTCTTCATCCAAGTGCCAAGAAGTCCTCAACGAAACCGGGAGAAGTCTTCATCCAAGCCGGCAGAAGTGGTCCTCCAGAAGGGCAGAAGTCTTCATCCAGACGGCATCTTCTATCTTCATCCATCCGGCGCGGAGCGGCTCCATCTTCAAAACATTGACACGGAGCATCCTCTTCTTATGACGACTCTTCCAGAATGAAGGTTCCTTTAAGTGACATCATCCAAGATGGCTTCCCTTGAATTCCGATTGGCTGATAGAATTCTACCAGTCAATCGGAATTAAAGGTGAAAAATCAGCCAATAGGATTGAGCTTCAATCCTATTGGCTGATCCAATCAGCCAATAGGATTGAGCTCACATTCTATTTGCTGTTCCAATCAGCCAATAGAATGCGAGCTCAATCCTATTGGCTGATTGGATCAGCCAATAGAATTTTTTCACCTTTAATTCCGATTTACTGATAGAATTCTATCAGCCAATCGGAATTCAAGGGATGCCATCTTGGATGACATCACTTAAAGGAATCTTCATTCTGGAAGAGTCATCGTAAGAAGAGGATTCTCCGCGCCGGATGTCTTGAAGATGGAGCTGCTCCGTGCCGGATGGATGAAGATAGAAGATGCAGTCGGGATGAAAACTTCTGCCCGTCTGGAGGACCACTTCTGCCGGCTTGGATGAAGACTTCTCCCGGCTTCTTTGAGGACTTCTTGCCGTTTGGATGAAGACTTCTCCCGGCTTCGTTGAGGATGGATGTCCGGTCTTCAAAACTGTAAGTGGATCTTCGGGGGTTAGTGTTAGGTTTTTTAAGGGTTTATTGGGTGGGTTTTATTTTTAGATTAGGGTTTGGGCACTTGAAAAAGAGCTAAATGTCCTTTTAAGGGCAATGCCCATACAAATGCCCTTTTCAGGGCAATGGGGAGCTTAGGTTTTTTAGATTAGGATTTTATTTGGGGGGTTGGTTGTGTGGGTGGTGGGTTTTACTGTTGGGGGGTTGTTTGTATTTTTTTTTACAGGTAAAAGAGCTGATTTCTTTGGGGCAATGCCCCACAAAAGGTCCTTTTAAAGGCTATCAGCAGTTTAGTTTAGTCTAGGGTTTTTTTATTTTGGGAGGGCTTTTTTTATTTTGATAGGGCTATTAGATTAGGTGTAATTAGTTTAAATATCTGATAATTTATTTTTTATTTTGTGTAATTTAGTGTTTGTTTGTTTTTGTAATTTAGTTAATTGTATTTAATTAATGTCATTTATTTAATTGTAGTGTAAGGTTAGGTGTTAGTGTAAGACAGGTTAGGTTTTATTTTACAGGTAACTTTGTATTTATTTTAGCTAGGTACTTAGTAAATAGTTAATAACTATGTACTAACTATTCTACCTAGTTAAAATAAATACAAACTTGCCTGTAAAATAAAAATAAAACCTAAGCTAGATACAATGTAACTATTAGTTATATTGTAGCTAGCTTAGGGTTTATTTTACAGGTAAGTATTTAGTTTTAAATAGGAATTATTTAGTTAATGATAGGAATTTTTAATTAGATCTATTTTAATTATATTAAAGTTAGTGGGTGTTAGGGCTAGATTTAGGGTTAGGTTTAGGGGTTAATAACTTTAGTATAGTGGCGGCGACGTTGGGGGAAGCAGATTAGGAGTTAACTGTAATTTAGGTTGCGGCGATGTTAGGGACAGCAGATTAGGGGTTAATAATATTTAACTAGTGTTTACGATGCAGGAGTACGGCGGTTTAGGGGTTAATATGTTTATTCTAGTGGCGGAGGTATCCGGAGCGGCAGATTAGGGGTTAATATTTTTATTTTAGTGTTTGCAATGCGGGAGGACCTCAGTTTAGGGGTTAATAGGTAGTTTATGGGTGTTAGTGTACTTTTTACCACTTTAGTTATGAGTTTTATGCTACAGCTTTGCAGCGCAAAACTCATAACTACTAACTTTCAGTTTATGGTATGGATCTTGACGGCATAGGGTGTACCGCTCACTTTTTGGCCTCCCAGGCAGACTCGGAATACCGGCGCAAAGGAAGTCCCATTGAAAAAGGACTTTTTGAAAGCTTCGGTAATTACGTTGAGTTACGGTTAAAAAAGTGTGCGGTGCCCCTAAACCTGCAAGACTCGTAATACCAGTAGTGAAAAAGAGCCTTAACGCTGCTTTTTCACCCATATCGCAAAACTCGTAATCTAGCCATATGTTTGCTTTTGAACAATGGATACTAAGAGAACGAAAGTCAATTTGGCAGGAGAAGTAAAGTGAAAAGTCTCCATCTGATTCAGGAGAGTTTAATGTTGGATTTCATGTCCCTCTAAGGATGGTTATCCAAAGCTTATATGAGATCTACAATAAAGAACATGCTAGGCAGACCTAGTATTACAATCATCCTAAATTTCAATCAGCCACTTAGATTGTAAATTCTCCAGAGAGCAAATACATCTCAACATCTGGGCGCCCATTTAACAAGCTCCGTAGTGAGCTTCTGGGCATGTGTTTCTGGTGAGCCTTCAGACTCGCCAGAAACACCAGTTATGAAGCAGCGGTCACAAAGACTGCTGCTCCATAACCTGTCCGCCTGCTCTGAGCAGGCGGACAGACATCGCCGGAAATCAACCCGATCGAGTACTCGATCGGGTTGATTGACACCTCCCTGCTGGCGGCCCATTGGCCGCAAGTCTGCAGGGGGTGGTGTTGCACCAGCAGCTCTTGTGAGCTGCTGGTGCAATGCTGAATACGGAGAACATATTGCTCTCCGTATTCAGCGAGGTCTGGCGGACCTGATCCGCACTGTCGGATCAGGTCCGGCAGACTTTGTTAAATAGAGGCCCATGTCTTATTCAGCCTGTTTATTTATTTTACCCTATCTTCAGTAAGGCACATCAGAAATAAATGATGCTAGTGGTGAAATACAATAAAGAAAATCAGTCTCTACTAAGTCTTACTATTAATATGCAATATTCAGAATGGGTTGACTGACCTGCTGGTCCTCAGAGGGACAGGCATCTTTGACATACGGTCATCAAGCACTTGATTGTTAATACATACCCCATGGTAGAGGTGGAGAGATAGCGCTATGCCATGTCCACTGTATTCCTTTTTAAGAATAAAAATGAAACTACAGATTTCTAATTAACAACTTATTTAAGAATGCGGTAGGCAATACATGTGGGGCCCTGTCTAAACACTGAGATTAAAACAATGATACCAGATCCAAGAATTAATGTTACACCTAATGAAAACACATTTCCTGACTTGTAAAGTATGTGATTCCCCTCCTCTAAAATGCCCCCCTACGCACCATCAGCTCTATGTAATCCCCCTTAACTGTTAACCCCCACGTATACGTATCCCACTTCCTCCTAAATCCCAAAATAAAAAAGCTTACTACATTAAATAAGAAGTCCTTACCTTAAGACCAGCTGAATAATCTTCTTTCCGGCCACTCAGTAGCAAGTGCTCCTCACTTTTCTTACAGCAGTCTGTTCCTCGTCTGCGGTTCCCTCCTGTTTATAGAAAATTAAAGTTGCAGCAAGGAAGAAGCATGAGGAGCACCTGTTACTGGAAGGCTGGCAGACGGGGAAGAAAGATTTTTTAATCAGTCTTTAAGTAAAGCCTTTTTGGGGTTACTTAGGGCCTGATGATCAAAAACCTGCTGGCCAGGGCAATACTGACCAGACCTCTTAGATCATCTCACCAGAGCAGAGAACTTTAGATCATCAGGCACTTAGAGTGTTCCGTCATGTAGTAACTTATGTTGGGAGGTAATGGCAAGGAAGCATTTTGGAATGGAGGATCATGTTAAGGTTTCTTAAGTGAAAGATGGTATTTTCTAATGGGGGATCATGATGGGCAGTTTTTAGGTGTAAGGGGAGTGCTGTAATGGGGTCATGTTGGAGTATTTAGGTGTTTGAGGTTACTGTACTGGGCTGTTCTATAAGGAAAATTAGATGGGATTGCTGATATGGAGAAGAAAGTAGGGGGACCTGCCAACCAATATGTTTTCTTTTCTTTCGTCATGGGGCTTAACAATGGTTAGGAATTGTAATGGTGAGGTGCAGTTCAGCCATTAGACCAGAGCTTTCCAAACTTTTCATGTTGGTGACACACTTTTTAGACCTACATCATTTCGCGACACAGTAATTCAGTTGTACTAGCAAACAGGAGGTTAAACTAACTTGTTTTAAGAGATACGGACAGATACATAAATTATATAATAACAAAATTTATTTACAAGTAACAGTATGTATGTGCAAAAATTAAAAAAAGTTTAATAACACCAATAGCTACTTACTATTTTAATAGGATGTATGAGGTTGATGGGATGAAAATAGTTTCTGAATATTTAGTGGAATATTAGATAAAGACACTCGCATTTCATCATCAAGCATTTTTAAGCTTCCACTTCCTATCCATATATCAAGAGGACCAGCAATGCACTACTGGGAGCTAGTTGCAAAAAAAACCCCACTTTGGCCTCGCTTCCATTGAGTCGTAATTCAGTTTGCGTGCACTCGCAAACCGTTAAATATGCTGTCGAAAGCAATAGCGTTTAACGACTGTTTCCAATGGCGCGTTATACCTCAATATCGGCTGCCGGACTTCGGCTGCCGAAAAGATTTTCGCGTCCCATAGAAAGTAATAGAAGCCGTTAATCGATAAATTATACCAGGTTTCCATTGAAAGCGCTAACCGTTAATACACTGTCGGAGGCTGTCGATACATTGAGAAATATTACCCCCAGCTCAACTAGGTGTAAAGGAGGAAAAAAGAGCTTTTTGAGGCCTGTTTCTCATTGAAATAGCAAATCACAAAAATATTATGAGTGTTTCAATGTACAAATAACATTATATATGCTACATTTATTGGTCCTATGTATAGGAATATTTGCACCCATGTTGTCATAGAAATTTCAATATGTATGTGCATATAAAAATATATGCAAGCACCACAATTATGGAACGACCTCCCGCACACTTTCAAACCTTCCCCATGCCTAATATCCTTTAAGAGATCCCTCTCTACATATCTCAAAACAGAATGCACCTGTCATTGTTGATTATATATTTCCTACCGGTTCTATGTTAAATTTTGGTGCATATATGGTGTATTATAATTTTTTTTTATTTTATTGTACCCATTGTATCAATGCAATGTTTTGTGGACCCAGGACATACTTGAAAACCATAGAAATCTCAATGTATCTTTCCTGGTAAAATATTATAAAAATAAATAAAATATCTACCTATTCAAAATGAAACCTTTGCCCAGGGATGCTATATATAATCTCAATACATATAGAAAAATAATTCAAACGAAATAAGTTGTTTATCATGAAGATGAGTTTTATTATTACAGATTTACCCTCATTCAAATGTAATTTTCAATGTGAAAATCATATTTATTCAATACAAAACGATGACACATTAAAGTTATAATGTGTCATAGTACTAATATTTATAAAATATATGTAATGTCATGTCTGCTAAAGCAGATAATACATTTGCAATATTTAGACTATTAACCAAAATACATAAGTGCTTAATATGACATACTTCAAGAGATATGAAGTATTGTCTTTAACATGGAGTTATTGAAACAATTTAAAAGTGCATTGTGCATTGGTCCCAGGGAGAGTCTGTGTCTGTTCATATGATGTCAATTAAAATGTATTAATCACCTCTATATCATGGCAATCACATATATGTTGTGTATACACCAGTGCTTAAATATCATAAAGATACATTTATCTAATTATTCTAAATATTGAATAATAATCTTGACAAAAAGGAGTGCGTTAGTCATGATAGGTATATATTTCAGATATTACATTCCACATAGGACTATAATGAATGCAAGGTATTTGGCCATATCAACAGGAAGGAATATTTACTTTTCAACTCTTCTATAACTGTATAAGCCTTATTAGCTTCATCTGAAGGAGCAAACAACATATGCTTGTGGAATATAAATCATAACATTTACACATGTCACGTTGACCAATGTTAGATAGCATATACTGTATAAATTTCAGACACGTATCCCCAAGTATTCTTAAACGGCATAATATCCTCAATAAAAGGACACATACATTTATCAACAATTTACACCTGCATATTAATTGACATCATGTGAAATAAAAATGAATAAAGCTGTTAATGTTTTTGAAAATAAACAGCTATTAAAACAATTTTGAAATATATTTTCTAATTTTGATTAGAAAAATATATGCATATTTATGAGATGGAAATCACACTTAAGAAAGTGCTTCATAAAAAAATTAGATATTATATATCTTGAAAGAATTTAAAAAGAAAAATACTTCTTAATGCTTGCGGCGGGATTTGGCCTTTGGAGGAGAGGTACTTGGGATGGAAGTGTGGCGTCTTGGGCGACGCACACCAGCTGGCTGGGAGGCTAAAAGATGTGATTCAGGGTCCTGCAGGGAGATAACGGAGGATGCGAGTGAGGAGGGAGTTTGCGGCCTATCTGCAACCCTCTCCACTGCCTCTGCCAGGCGGACGAGTGCAGCATTATGTATGTCCATCTGGCTCTGTAGCCTCCTGAAATCCTGCTGCTGCTGGAGCCTAGTAAGTCTAAGCTCCCTGTGAATGAGCCTCAGTAGAGCATCCTGCTGGGACTGCGCGGGGATATTGGATTCCATGGGGGGCACTTGTGGCTGTATAGGTGTCTCCGGCACATATTCCTGGCTCTGTGTGAGGTTGTCGTCACTCAGTCTTGGGGACTGTGTGGGTGGCTCAATATCCAATTGAGGACAGACATTGGTGGGGGGTGGTGGTGATTGTTGTGGTGGTGGTAGTGGTGGCGGCATTTGTTGTGCCATGGGAGGGTGCTGAATGTGTTGTTGAGGTGGCATATAGTACATATGCTGCGGTGGAGGATGCATCTGCTGATGCTGTGGTGATGGAGGATGCATCTGCTGATGCTGTGGTGATGGAGGATGCATCTGCTGATGCTGTGGTGATGGAGGATGCATCTGCTGATGCTGTGGTGATGAAGGAGGCATCTGCCGATGCTGTGGTGGTGGAGGATGCATCTGATAATGCTGCGTTGGAGGATGCATCTGATAATGCTGCGTTGGAGGATGCATCTGATAATGCTGCGTTGGAGGATGCATCTGATAATGCTGCGTTGGAGGATGCATCTGATAATGCTGTGGTGGAGGATGCATCTGATAATGCTGTGGTGGTGGAGGCTGCATCTGATGATATGTCCTCCCAGATGAATATGGGGATGGGCCAGGAACATTTTCAACCTCATAGGCCAGTGGCTGTTGCTCATCTCCTTCAAGTATGCTGAGGTAGGAGTATCCAGCTTCAATAACATCCCCCTCCTCCTCCTCACTGAATTCCGGAACATCACTGGCCTCCGGTCTTGTTGAGGACTCATACTCATGTTCCAATTCTGAAAAATAAATTGTAATTATAAATTAATCTGATGAAACATCTAACATTTGAAAATCAATTTTATAGATATAGTTTTATATATATATATATATATATATATATATATATATATATATATATATATATATATATATATATATATATATATATATATATAT
The DNA here is from genome assembly GCF_027579735.1 of Bombina bombina. NCBI lineage: Eukaryota > Metazoa > Chordata > Amphibia > Anura > Bombinatoridae > Bombina > Bombina bombina. Next base: position 972,461,501 of record NC_069501.1, on the reverse strand, counting down.
ATATAATTTCTGTATGAACTTAAACATATTTAACCAGAGGTGTATATTTAAAGATTGTGCCTCTAAGCGACTCTTTGTATTACACATAGTCCATATATATGATATAGATAGAAAGAATTTAAATCTATACCCTTGCTTGTTTGAGCAGATAGCCACTCCAGAAATCAGGATGAATATATCCACTACAACTATGTTAAGATGCCATTAAAGGGGCAATGAAGTACAAATTAAACTTTCATGATTCAGACAGAGCATGCAAATTTAGTCAACATTTAATATTTTACTCCTATTATCATATTTTCTTCCTTCTCTTGGTATCTTTATTTGAGAAGCAAGAATGTAAAGCTTAAGAGCCAGACAATATTTGTTTCAGAACCTGGGTTGCTGTTGCTTATTGGGTGGCTAAATGTAGCCACCAATCACGAGCGCTAGCCAGGGTTCTGAACAAAAAATGCAAAGTCTCCATAGCTTACATTCCTACTTTTTCAGAAAAAGATACCAAGAGAACAAAGAAATATCTATAATAGTAGTACATTAGAGAGTTGCTTAAAATTGCTGCTCTATCTGAATCATGAAATAAAAAAATTGGGTTTACTATCACTTTAAGTTACTGTGCAAATTAGACTTTGAACCATGTAAAACATTACTTGTACTAATCCTACCTAGGTATGTTTTCCACTGATGCTTGAACACAATTGATTACTAAACATATATAATATATGAACATTCTATATTCTGTATTACACATGTGTATGATTACATTTATATTTTAAAAAACAAAGCCGATATATATTTCTGATGTTAACATATATTTGTTAGAAATAAAACATTTATTACATATGATATTTAATATTCACCTTCATGGACCTCTTCAGCTGGCACTGATGTGTCCATTGTCCCCTTACATCCGTAAACAGATTCATCTGAGATGACATTGGCCATCATCTCCTCCCATGACCTTAGGTGTATCCTCTTGCTAGGACCACCACCTGTCCCACGTGCATATTTGGCCTGCTGTGCCAGCTTAGCTTTGGTTTCCCTCCTGCAGTCATGATAGCGGTGTTTAATGCTGGCAATAGAACGATTACGTCCTAAGCAGCTGACTGCCACTCGAATCTCCTCCCACAGCTTATTCCGGACAGCCGGCCTCAGGTTAGGGTTCTCCAGCTGAGCTGCCCTCTCCAAGTATGCCTCAACAAGAGCCTCCTTCTCCTCCTCAGAGTACCTCTCCTCTCTAAGCCTGCCCTTCACACCTGAAGGGCCAGCAGACACAGACTCTCCCTCCTGTGACTGGGGACCAGCCCTCTCTACCTCCTCTGTCCCTGCAGGCTGTGACAGGCTACCACCAGCCCCACCCCCAGTTGCCACAGTCTGCCCCACTTTCCCTTTTCTTTTTGTGCCTAGCTGAGGCTGACTCCTCCTCACTCCTCCCACCTCCATTCCTCTTCCACCCTCTCTCCTTCCCTCCTCTGCCAGGGTTTGAGGAAGGACAAATCCTCCACCCAAACCTCGGCCCCTATTCCTGCCCATACTACTCCCTACTTCCCCCCTCCCCCTCCCTCTATCCACCCTCACCACTGCCCTCCCCCTAGCCACCCCCTTCCCAACTCCACTAGGCCTATCCATCCCTTTCTCCTTCCTCCCTAACTCTAACCTAACACTAAAGTCCCTAGCTTACCTAACTACACTAAGTCACCTAACTAAACCCTATATTAAATAGCCCCAAAACTAACTACCTAACCTATCTAGACCCTAACTATCTCTATTCTATATCCCTCAAAATAAAAATAAAATGTGGGGGTGAAAATAAACAAAGGGATGTAAATGAAAAAGGAAAAACTAAGGAGGATTAGAACAAAATTATAGAAAAATAATAAGGGATGCAAATTAAGAAAGGGGTGAGCTATATAGTCAAATGAAACCAAAAATATGGGATGTTAAAAAAAAAAAAATAGGATGGGCAAAATGTATATATAAAAAAACAAGTTATATAGTGAGGAAGGGAAGGGTAGTCAAAGGGGGGATGGGAAGTGGAATAAGGGGATTAATGAAAGGAGTAATAAAGGAAGATGGGGATATGGGGGTTAATGAAAAAAAAAATGTGAATGTGTTTGTATGAAATAAAAGTGTGTATGTGTGTGTGTGTGTATTTGTGTGTATAAACTAATGTGTGTTAATTAACTAATGTATGGATGTGTGTGTGTGTGTGTTCCTAATATTATATGAGGCCTACAATAAGAATATATGGAAATCAAATATCAAACTCTCCACTAACTCTCAAACAACTCTCAAAAACCCAAAACTCCTACCAACGCAACTAGCTCCCGTGTCTTTCTCTCTAGAGGCGATCACAGGTAAAGAGCGCAGGCGCAAACCGTTATTCTTATAGACAGAGGTCGGGTTACCATGGCAATGCACTTGTTATGGCGCGCTTTTCGACAAATCCGACATCGGTTGGCAACGCAAACTTACGTACGGCCGAAAAGAGCGACTGCGCGCAACACGCTAATCTTTTCAATGGAAACCTGGTACTAAAATGGAGCCGTAAATTACCTTTAGCTGTCGTCCGCTTCGGTAGCTTACGGCTCCATTTTTAACGACTCAATGGAAGCGAGGCCTTTGACTTCTGACTTCAGCTCAGCGTTTAAGCTGCCACCCTCAGAGATCTGTGAGTCCGAATGACTACCGTGCTGCAAACACACTGCTGCCCCACTCACTGACTACACATGCAGTCAGGAGCCCATTGAAGAGACTATACATGCAGTCAGGAGCCAATGTGCCACCAAAGCAGCCAATGGGAATAGTTTCAGTTCCCACTGAGCTGCGCCAATAGGTTAAGATTATCTGTAACCCACTAGGTATCTATCACGTGTCAACCATGTGATATGTGTAGCAGGCAGACGGAAAGTCAGAAACCAAACAAAAAAATTAAATTAAAAAAAAATTGTGCTGAAGCAGGGACACACCTACACACTGCCGCCGACACACTAATGTGTCAGGACACACAGTTTGGAAAGCACTGCATTAGACTATGCTCTGGTATCAGGGTATGGTTATGGTTAACTGCAGTGGGGGAAGATAAGATTAGGGATAATTGTGACAGGGAAAGTTTAAGATTCATACAGACCAATAAAAAAAAAAACACTTTCCAATGTCTTTATTTGTATTAACAACTGCACGTTTGATCTGAATAACTGATTCTGACAATCATGACCCCTTAAAGAGGCTGGTACAAGCATTACAAAGTGCTGCACATAATGGGCCAGATTATAAGTGGCGCACTAACAAGTTTTTTCATTTGCGAACTAACTGCACTCATAGTAAACTTTTAACGTGGGAAATTTTAGTGCGCTTATTACAAGTTAACAGTAAAAGAGCATGTTATTTTAACCCCTTACCCACAGCAACATACCCTGTATATCACCTGCTGCAAAGGTCTTCCAGAGCTTTAACATGCCAGAGGCATGCAGAAATAGCACTGTTAAAGCCTTGTAAGATCAACTTGTGGTTAATGGATTTAAAACATTTTACAAGTTAATGTCTATGATCAAATTTACCTTATTCTCTTTGTATATTTTGTTGAAGAACATAGCTAGACAGGCTAAAGAGAATGTATATGTCTGGAGTACTATATATGGCAGCAGTTTTGCAACAATGCTTTTACAATGTGTAAAAACACTGCTGCCAGGTAAGTGCATGCTTCTGAGCTACCTAGATATGCTCTACAAAACAAATACAATAAGAACAAAGTCAATTTGATGACAGACATAAATAGAAAGTACAATTAAAAAAAATAAAAAAAATATCTGAATTATGAAAGACAAATGCTGAGTTTCATATCCCTTTTAAATACTGCATTAAGCTTTGTGTAGGAACTATAAAGGGCGGTATGGAAATTTGCTTAATTTATTTTGCAACAATCAGAAAAAGGAGACAATTTTGTGAAATATATGTACTGCAACTATACATCCATCAATAAGGCTTGTGAATCAAATTGTAAATTTTGTGAAATATATTTACTTCCATTATCAAATTTTGCACAATATTTTTATTTGCACACTTTTTGAGGCACCATCTCCTATTGAGCACATACACAAGCTCACAGGGTATACATATTCCTAGTATGTGATAAGCTAATGTCTGTTACATGAAATGGGAGGCTGACAAATGGGAGAAAAAATACATTTGCCCGAAAAAAAGTGTTATTGCATTGTCTTTTTATCATAAACTTATGCAACTCCACTGTATTTAGTGGTCCTTTAATTTAAAAAAAAAATGTGTAATGGAAAATCTAAATAGTTCTCATGGAAATGTAAAGGGACATTTATTTATTTATATTAGGTCTAGTGTCCATTTGCAAACAAGCTGTACAGACTTCAGAAAATAAATGAAATACATACAATTTGTGCTATGAAGCCATAGACATTATTACCCAATTATCATCACTTAAACTATTTTGCTACTTTTTTTTTAATCTACCATAGATTGATTATGCATGTAAATCTTATGGTGACAGAGAAGTCTGCAGACCCCTTTATTTGACCCATTAAGATGATACATAAATCCTAGTAAAGCCCATTAAGAGAAAATTGGCCTGTGTGCAATTAGGAAGGTCCTAGCAGTAGGAAAAGCATAAACACAGAGAGAGATATATTATTCATGTACTCCTGCTGAAAACTGCTAACATTAGTTCATGCCACATCCTCATCTCCCAGTGAGATCCAATGCCCTCAGCTGATGCCAAGCTCAGTCCTTACCTAAAGCAAAAGAGCTGACAGCTTAATGTCTCATTCTCTTTCATCTCTGCCGTTTCCTCCCTTGTTAGATGAGATAATTGCATTAACCCTTCTTGTTCCATTTATAAAGCTACTACACCGGTCAAATTTAATTTAAAAAAGAACCATTTTACTCTGTTTTTAAGGATCTCAGCAATTTTAACAGATATATATATATATATATATATATATATATATATATATATATATATATATATATATATATATATATATTTTCAATATTGTTATCGATTTAGCATTTTCAGACTCAGGGCCTTGAGAACATTAAGGTCTAGATTACAAGTGGAGCGTAAAAATGGTAGCACTATGGTGGGCTATGAGGAGTTGGGCATTTCTTTTCTTGCTGAAATATATATATATATTGTATATAATTTTTATTTTATTGCTGAAATTATATACTGTATATACATTTTTGATTGTGAGAAATTATATTATTACTTTTTAAGTTGTATATGCTTAAAACTCTCCAAGTTCACAGGAGGCCACTTTTGGACCTTATATAGTAATATAATAATTAACCAAATAGAGAGTATCATGCTACTAAGGTGACCTCTCGGGTCACAATGAACCTCATGTTTGTTTTTCATTTGTGTTTAAACGCTTTAGTATATATGTAGGCAAACAGTACAGGAGAAGTCTACAAAAACAGAAAATCTGCAAGATAAGACAAGAGGTTTCAATGTATAATAACTGCAGATTTGATGACGTCAATTTTGACATAAATAACCTTAGCTCCCTATCATGAGGATCATTTATGAGCCTAGCATACAAGTTGCTATTGAAGAAATGGGATAACAATTTTATGCATTGTATTGGTAGACATTACATAACAGGGTATGAAAAGACTATACCGCCAATCCTGACATTAAAAACTGGGCTGATAGAAAGAAGAAACAACCAAGGAGCCACCATAAACAAAGTATACAGCATGGTAATAGTAGTGTAACTAAGCTCAAACAATATCATGCAACGCTGCGGTTCAAATTTGATAGCTTTCATAGATTTGGGCTAACTAAACAGACACAGCATAGTCAGTTTTTGACAAATAAATTGTGAATATTGTGGTTGGTAATACTTTTAACTATTTACATAATATACTGCCGACATGTTAAGAAATATTCATAATTGATGATCATGTTAGTGTTTGACAGGGTAATCTTATAGAGTCAGCTGCAAAGTCTGGCGCCTCCAGAACAACACCCACATAAACAACCGCATCCGTGGCTCCAAATGTCTCTAACTCTGCAACCAAAAACAGAGCGTCCTCACCCCACTCCTATCCTGTAACGTAGGCAGTGCCATCCAACCCCCATTTTGAGGCAGTAGGCTGTGGGAGCAATATCTCTCAATCTCCTCATGGAGGGCTGTGGACTAACAGGTGCGGATCGTTGTAAGCAGCAAAGTTCCATTTTGAGCGGTGAAAGGGGGCAATTAGTCACTGGTACAGTTGCTCTACTAAGCTGGATATGGTAGTATGCCTTGCGCTGCTGCTCGGTCAGCCCTTGAGGTAAGCGATGCCAGTCAGTCAACCCACAATCTAAAGGTAGTCTCATCTCTCCGTTATAGATACTTGACTGTGTAGAGTCGGCAGATGAATATCTCACCAGCACGCCAGAGCCACTCCAATCCAGTATTGTCGTTTGTCGGCCATGTTCTTCGTACAGCTGTCGCTTTGAGCCGAAGTCAGACTCTCTTTTGCCATTACCCTCCTCAGCTTTTGCGTTGAGAGTCGCTATGTCTCCATCAGGCGATGCAGATGTCGACCTCCTTAGCTCACCCCACTCCATCCCACATTTAGGGAGCGACTCATCAGTATCTTGCAGACTGGTATCCCGCTTCTGACTAGATTCTATGTCAGGCGGAGGGGTGTGAGCCAGATCAGAATACAATATCCTGAGTACATGCTCCTCAAACTTGTCAAGGTGGATAGTTAGAAGGCTCTCGATTTCTCTCAGTATAGTACACTCTGTAGACCTCATAGTTTTCAGTTTTTCTCCTGTACTGTAAGATGTAAAGGGAAAAGAAAAACAGCGTATAAGCTGCTCATACCCGTTCAGAGATTTACGGGGGGGGGGGGGGGTGTTGAGGACTGCTCCCTATGAGAGTTGCCACAGGCCTCAACGCTCCGGATCGGAAATCTGGTGCTAATTTCAGCTCAATCTGGTGTCTATAGATTTAGTACACTCTGTGTTGTTCAGAGACCTTAGTTTAAAGTACAGATGGCTTCATAAACTGCTGATAGTTGGCAAATTATCTGCATTTCTCACGCAGCTACCAATATTGCTGCCATTCAAGGTGCTGCCCAGAGACACGCCCCCACTTTTTAAGTTATTCTTACTAATGTATAAACACATACCTCATGGTGAGGTTAACTATCACTAACATTGACAGCTTGCAAATAAAAAGCAGCAGCTTTCTAAAAGCCAAGTGGTGCACTAATTAACACTTTCCCATGAATATTAACTGTGCTAGAAGCTTGGCTTCTAACGTTCGTATTATGAGTTAATAGTAAACTGTTTTCCCTTGTGCTCAAACCCAACGAGAGCAAAAAGCCAAAATTAGAATATCATGTGCGCATTCACGTTCTCCTCCATAGAAATCAAAGGAGAGAAAAAAAGTGGAAAAAAAACCCTACTCGCATGCAAACACGATCGCATATTCTAATGCGTGCTAACCCAACATGAAAATATGTGATATTTCACATTCCAATGTTCTTCACATACAAGAATATGTTCTATTTATTCATAAATAAATATTTCTATATATATGTATGATGGTTTTTTTGATACAATATATATTTATACCTAAAGTATATATATAGATGATTATATATAGGTATATACAAATATATATATATGATGTGCAGTCACTAGAGGCAGGTGAGGCAGGGCTTCACCTCTCATATGGGCAAAAAACATAATTTATGCTTACCTGATAAATGTATTTCTCTTGTAGTGTATTCAGTCCACGGGTCATCCATTACTTATGGGATATATTCCCTTCCCAACAGGAAGTTGCAAGAGGATCACCCAAAGCAGAGCTGCTATATAGCTCCTCACATGTCATATCCAGTCATTCGACCGAAGCAAGACAAGAAAGGAGAAACCATAGGGTGCAGTGGTGACTGAAGTTTTAATTAAAATTTAGATCTGCCTTAAAAAAGACAGGGCGGGCCGTGGACTGAATACACTACAAGAGAAATAAATTTATCAGGTAAGCATAAATTATGTTTTCTCTTGTTAAGTGTATTCAGTCCACGGGTCATCCATTACTTATGGGATACCAATACCAAAGCTAAAGTACACGGATGATGGGAGGGACAAGGCAGGAACTTAAACGGAAGGAACCACTGCCTGTAGAACCTTTCTCCCAAAAACAGCCTCCGAAGAAGCAAAAGTGTCAAATTTGTAAAATTTTGAAAAAGTGTGAAGCGAAGACCAAGTCGCAGCCTTGCAAATCTCTTCAACAGAGGCCTCATTCTTAAAGGCCCAGGTGGAAGCCACAGCTCTAGTGGAATGAGCTGTAATTCTTTCAGGGGGCTGCTGTCCAGCAGTCTCATAGGCTAAACGTATTATGCTACGAAGCCAAAAGGAGAGAGAGGTTGCCGAAGCTTTTTGACCTCTCCTCTGTCCAGAGTAAACGACAAACAGGGAAGAAGTTTGACGAAAATCTTTAGTTGCCTGTAAATAGAACTTCAGGGCACGGACTACGTCCAGATTATGCAAAAGTCGTTCTTTCTTTGAAGAAGGATTAGGACACAATGATGGAACAACAATCTCCTGATTGATATTCCTGTTAGAAACTACCTTAGGTAAAAACCCAGGTTTAGTACGCAGAACTACCTTGTCTGAATGGAAGATCATATAAGGAGAATCACAATGTAAGGCAGATAACTCAGAGACTCTTCGAGCCGAGGAAATAGCCATCAAAAACAGAACTTTCCAAGATAAAAGCTTAATATCAATGGAATGAAGGGGTTCAAACGGAACACCTTGAAGAACTTTAAGAACCAAGTTTAAGCTCCACGGCGGAGCAACAGTCTTAAACACAGGCTTAATCCTAGCCAAAGCCTTACAAAAAGCCTGGACGTCTGGAACTTCTGCCAGACGTTTGTGTAAAAGAATAGACAGAGCAGAAATCTGTCCCTTTAACGAACTAGCAGATAAGCCCTTTTCTAAACCCTCTTGTAGAAAAGACAATATCCTAGGAATCCTAACCTAACTCCATGAGTAACTCTTGGATTCGCACCAATATAAATATTTACGCCATATCTTATGGTAAATTTTTCTGGTAACAGGCTTCCGTGCCTGTATTAAGGTATCAATAACTGACTCCGAGAAGCCACGCTTTGATAGGATCAAGCGTTCAATCTCCATGCAGTCAGCTTCAGAGAAATTAGATTTGGATGGTTGAAAGGCCCTTGTATTAGAAGGTCCTGCCTCAGAGGCAGAGACCATGGTGGACAGGACGACATGTCCACTAGGTCTGCATACCAGGTCCTGCGTGGCCACGCAGGCGCTATCAGAATCACCGATGCTCTCTCCTGTTTGATCTTGGCAATCAGTCGAGGCAGCAGCGGAAACGGTGGAAACACATAAGCCATGTTGAAAACCCAAGGGGCTGCTAGAGCATCTATCAGCGCAGCTCCCGGGTCCCTGGACCTGGATCCGTAACGAGGAAGCTTGGTGTTCTGGCGAGACGCCATGAGATCCAGTTCTGGTTCGCCCCAACGATGAACCAGCTGAAGGAACACCTCCGGATGAAGTTCCCACTCCCCTGGATGTAAAGTCTGGCGACTTAGAAAGTCCGCCTCCCAGTTCTCCACGCCTGGGATGTAAATCGCTGACAGGTGGCAAGAGTGAGACTCTGCCCAGCGAATTATCCTTGAGACTTCTAACATCGCTAGGGAACTCCTGGTTCCCCCTTGATGGTTGATGTAAGCCACAGTCGTGACGTTGTCTGACTGAAATCTGATGAACCTCAGTGTTGCTAACTGAGGCCTAGCTAGAAGAGCATTGAATATTGCTCTTAACTCCAGAATATTTATTGGGAGGAGTTTCTCCTCCTGAGTCCACGATCCCTGAGCCTTCAGGGAGTTCCAGACTGCGCCCCAACCTAGAAGGCTGGCATCTGTTGTTACAATCGTCCAATCTGGCCTGCGAAAGGTCATACCCTTGGACAGATGGACCCGAGAAAGCCACCAGAGAAGAGAATCTCTGGTCTCTTGATCCAGATTTAGCAGAGGGGACAAATCTGAGCAATCCCCATTCCACTGACTTAGCATGCATAATTGCAGCGGTCTGAGATGCAGGCGCGCAAATGGCACTATGTCCATTGCCGCTACCATTAAGCCGATTACTTCCATGCACTGAGCCACTGACGGGCGTGGAATGGAATGAAGGACACAGCAAGCATTTAGAAGTTTTGATAACCTGGACTCCGTCAGGTAAATTCTCATCTCTACAGAATCTATAAGAGTCCCTAGGAAGGAGACTCTTGTGAGTGGTAATAGAGAACTCTTTTCCACGTTCACCTTCCACCCATGCGACCTCAAAAATGCCAGAACTATCTCTGTATGGGACTTGGCAATTTGAAAACTTGACGCTTGTATCAGAATGTCGTCTAGATACGGAGCCACCGCTATGCCTCGCGGTCTTAGAACCGCCAGAAGTGAGCCCAGAACCTTTGTAAAAATTCTCTGGGCCATAGCTAACCCGAAGGGAAGAGCTACAAACTGGTAATGCCTGTCTAGAAAGGCAAATCTTAGGTACCGATAATGATCTTTGTGAATCGGTATGTGAAGGTAGGCAACCTTTAAGTCCACTGTGGTCATGTACTGACCCTCTTGGATCATGGGTAGGATGGTTCGAATAGTTTCCATTTTGAATGATGGAACTCTTAGGAATTTGTTTAAGATCTTTAAGTCCAAGATTGGTCTGAAGGTTCCCTCTTTCTTGGGAACTACAAACAGATTTGAGTAAAATCCTTGCCCTTGTTCCGTCCGCGGAACTGGGTGGATCACTCCCATTACTAGTAGGTCTTGTACACAGCGTAGAAATGCCTCTTTCTTTATTTGGTTTGCTGATAACCTTGAAAGATGAAATCTCCCTTGTGGAGGAGAAGCTTTGAAGTCCAGTAGATATCCCTGAGATATGATCTCCAACGCCCAGGGATCCTGGACATCTCTTGCCCACGCTTGGGCGAAGAGAGAAAGTCTGCCCCCCACTAGATCCGTTTCCGGATAGGGGGCCATCCCTTCATGCTGTCTTAGGGGCAGTAGTAGGTTTTCTGGCCTGCTTGCCCTTGTTCCAGGACTGGTTAGTTTTCCAGGCCTGTCTGTAACGAGCAACAGTTCCTTCCTGTTTTGAAGCGGAGGAAGTTGATGCTGCTCCTGCCTTGAAGTTTCGAAAGGCACGAAAATTAGACTGTTTGGCCTTTGATTTGGCCCTGTCCTGAGGAAGAGTATGACCCTTACCTCCAGTAATGTCAGCGATAATTTCTTTCAAGCCGGGCCCGAATAAGGTTTGCCCCTTGAAAGGAATATTAAGCAATTTAGATTTAGAAGACACGTCAGCTGACCAGGATTTAAGCCATAGAGCTCTGTGCACCTGGATGGCGAATCCGGAGTTCTTAGCCGTTAGTTTAGTTAAATGTACAATGGCATCAGAAACAAATGCTTTAGCTAGCTTAAGTGCTTTAAGCTTGTCCATAATTGCATCCAATGGAGCTGTGTGAATGGCCTCTTCTAGAGACTCAAACCAGAATGCCGCAGCAGCAGTGACAGGCGCAATGCATGCAAGGGGTTGTAAGATAAAACCTTGTTGAACAAACATTTTCTTAAGGTAACCTTCTAATTTTTTATCCATTGGATCCGAAAAAGCACAACTATCCTCCACCGGGATAGTGGTATGCTTAGCTAAAGTAGAAACTGCTCCCTCCACCTTAGGGACCGTCTGCCATAGGTCCCGTGTAGTGGCGTCTATTGGAAACATTTTCCTAAATATAGGAGGTGGGGAAAAGGGCACACCGGATCTATCCCACTCCTTTCTAATAATTTCTGTAAGCCTTTTAGGTATAGGAAAAACGTCAGTACACACCGGCACCGCATAGTATCTATCCAGCCTACATAATTTCTCTGGAATTGCAACTGTGTTACAGTCATTCAGAGCCGCTAAAACCTCCCCTAGCAATACACGGAGGTTCTCAAGCTTAAATTTAAAATTAGAGATCTCTGAATCCGGTTTCCCTGGATCAGATCCGTCACCCACAGAATGAAGCTCTCCGTCCTCATGTTCTGCAAACTGTGACGCAGTATCGGACATGGCTCTCACAGCACCAGCGCGCTCTGTCCTTATCCCAGTGCAATCGCGCTTGCCTCTTAATTCTGGCAATTTAGATAATACTTCTGTCAGGGTATTATTCATAATAGTAGCCATGTCTTGTAAAGTGATTTGTATGGGCATCTCTGATGTACTTGGCGCCACAATATCACGCGCCTCCTGAGCGGGAGGCGAAGGTACTGACACGTGAGGAGAGTTAGTCGGCATAACTTCCCCCTCGTTGTCTGGTGATAATTCCTTTACAGATAAAGACTGACCTTTATTTTTTAAAGTGAAATCAATACATTTAGTACACATTTCTATGGGGCTCCACACTGGCCTTCAAACATAGTGAACAAACAGATTCATCTGTGTCAGACATGTTTAAACAGACTAGCAATGAGACTAGCAAGCTTGGAAAACACTTTAAAATAAATTTACAAGCAATATAGAAAACGCTACTGTGCCTTTAAGAAGCACAAAAAAACTGTCACAGTTGAAATAACAATGAACCAAATCAGTTATAGCAACCAAATTTTCACAGTAAATGTAATAAGTTAGCAGAGCATTGCACCCACTTGCAAATGGATGATTAACCCCTTAATACCCAAAACGGATAATCAAATAGAGAAAAAAACGTTTTTAACACAGTCAACACACTGTCACAGGTCTGCTGTGACTGATTACCTCCCTCAAAAATGACTCTTGAAGTCCCTTGAGCTCTCTAGAGACGTCCTGGGTCATGCAGGAAGAAGCAGGAAGACTGAGACTGAATTTTTACTGCGCAAAAAAGCGCTAAAATAGGCCCCTCCCACTCATTATTACAACAGTGGGAACCTCAGTTAACTGTTTCTATGCAGAAATATAAGTCAGCCATGTGGAAAATTCATGCCCCAATAAGTTTTATCACCAATGTACCTCACAAAAAACGATTAAACATGCCAGCAAACGTTTTAAACATCCTTTTTTAAAGAGTATGTATCTCTATTGATAAGCCTGATACCAGTCCTTCTACTGCATTTTAAGGCTTATTACATTACTTCAGTATTAGTAGCATTTTCTTTAGTCAAATTCCATTCCTTAGAAAATTACTTTACTGCATATACATTAATCAGCCTGATACCAGTCGCTTTCACTGCATTTAAGGCTGTACTTACATTACATCGGTATCAGCAATATTTCCATTCCTTAGAAAAATATTTTACTGCACATACCTTATTTGCAGGAGACCCCGCACGCTATTCCCTTTCTGAAGTTACCCCACTCCTCAGAATGCGCGAGAACAGCCAGTGGATCTTAGTTACTTCTGCTAAGATCATAGAAAACGCAGGCAGATTCTTCTTCCAAATACTGCCTGAGAAAAAAACAGCACACTCCGGTGCCATTTAAAATAACAAACTTTTGATTGAAGAAATAATTAAGTATAAAACACCACTCTCCTCTCACGACCTCCATCTATGTTGAGGGTTGCAAGAGAATGACTGGATATGACATGTGAGGGGAGGAGCTATATAGCAGCTCTGCTTTGGGTGATCCTCTTGCAACTTCCTGTTGGGAAGGGAATATATCCCATAAGTAATGGATGACCCGTGGACTGAATACACTTAACAAGAGAAATATTTTTTTTTTATTGGCTTTAAAAAAAAAAAATTCACAGCTAAATGTTGTGCAATGGAGAGGCACAAGCAGGTCTGCCCTCCATTACACAACATGCTGTGCTACCTACTGGATGAAAGTGGTTAAGATCATTCCATGGCCCATAAGTGCTTATTTGAGGCAGGCCTCTTTGGGGCTGACCCAATCCAGTGAGTGGTATCAGTCAGGGGAACTTAGGGTTTGGGCTGGATGTTAAATCATATAAAACAAAACAAAAACGGAAAAAAACTACTTTCATTTATTTTGTTGCTGCCCTGTGCAGCTGCCAGCTTTGATTTAATAAAAAAGAGAGTTCTGTACTCCCCTCCAAGAGTCCAAGTGCAGTGGAATGTTCCACTGTCACTTCCTTACATAGCAGGAAGAGATGCAGACTTGCAGAGAGCAGTGTTTTAGACACATTTTATTGAAGTTTTGCAACCTTAGATTTTGCTGAAAGGGATTCTGTTAGTGAAAACGATAATTTAATGAATGTGGTTTAGTCTTTTTTGTTTTTTACTCTTTTACAGCAGTTTAAGGATCGTTTTTGTATTTTGTTTACTCTCTCACAACATTATTATATAAAGCATGGTAATGTAAAATGAAACCAAGCAGTTTAGAATGAGTTATAGCAAATATTCTTCATGGCTCCTGTAGCTATAGTATTTCATTTAAACCAGGCATTCCTTAGGTGTATGTTGGACAACCCTAATGTAGACAACAAATAATAATTTATTAATGCTCCCATTCATATGTGCTGTTCTGTTTCAGATATTTAAAATAGATTGTAGACTATTAGCATTTGATAGTCACTTAAAATATTACTTAAAAATTCAGTGGTGCCTCCCCCATTTCAGTGTTCCCTCTCTCCCCACTTATGTGTCTCTCTCTTCCCTTTGTCTGTCTCTCTCTCCCCTCTGTCTGTCTCTCCCCTCTGTCTGTCTCTCTCTCTCTCCTCTCTGTCTCTCTCTCTCTCCCCTCTGTCTGTCTCTCTCTTCCCTCTGTCTGTCTCTCTCTTCCCTTTGTCTCTGTCTCTCTCTCCCCTCTGTCTCCCTCTCCCCTCTGTCTCTCTCTCTCCCCTCTGTCTCTCTCTCTCCCCTCTGTCTCTCTATCTCCCCTCTGTCTCTCTATCTCCCGTCTGTCTCTCTCTCTCCCCCTCTGTCTCTCTCTCCTCTGTCTCTCTCTCCTCTGTCTCTCTTTCTCTCTCTCTCCTCTGTCTCTCTCTCTCTCCCCTCTGTCTCTCTCTCCCCCCTATGTCTCTCTCTCTCTCCCCTCTGTCTCACTCTCTCCCCTCTGTCTCACTCTCTTCCCTCTGTCTCTCTCTCCCCTCTGTCTCTCTCTCCTCTGTCTCTCTCTCTCCCCTCTTTATCTCTCTCCCCCCTCTCTCTCTCTCTCTCTCTCCCCCCTCTGTTTCTCTCTCTCCCCTCTGTGTCTCTCTCCCTCTGTCTTTCTCTCCCCTCTGTCTCTCTCCCCTCTGTCTGTCTCTCTCTCTCCCCTCTGTCTCTCTCTCTCCCCTCTGTCTCACTCTCTCCCCTCTGTCTCACTCTCTCCCCTCTGTCTCACTCTCTCCCCTCTGTCTCTCTCTCTCTCCCCTCTGTCTCTCTCTCTCTCCCCTCTGTCTCTCTCTCTCTCCCCTGTCTCTCTCTCTCCTCCCCCTGTCTCTCTCTCCCCTCTGTGTCTCTCTCTCCCCTCTGTGTCTCTCTCTCCCCTCTGTGTCTCTCTGTCTCTTCCCTCTGTCTCTCCCTGTCTCTTCCCTCTGTCTCTCTCTCCCCTCTGTCTCTCTCTCTCTCTCTCTCTCTCTCTCTCTCTCTCTCTCTCTCTCTCTCTCTCTCCCCTCTGTCTCTCTCTCTCTCTTCCTCCCCCTCTGACTCTTTCATCCCTTATGTGTCTCTCTAACCCTCTGTGTGATTGTGTCTCTCTTTCACTCTAACCCTCTGTGTCTCTCTCCCTCTCCCCCCCCCCCAGTGCTTTTCTGTGTTTCGGTCTACCTTTTATTTATTTAATTAATGAATTAGTGGCGCCATCTACTGATGTGGCTTTATTTGAAGGGGTGTGGTCAGGCGCCCCACCATCTTTAAATTTCACCAGCCGCCACTGGATCAAGAGACATTTTTATATTTACTGAATAATGAAGGAATCTATAAGCATAATTTGCAGCATTAAAGTAAAAAGTATGTTTTAAACATTTTAATGGGCCTGGATTTCTAGATCTCATAATCAGAGCAACCATTTTGTTATCTGGCAAGAGTTTCTGTTACAATCATTTAGACTAAAATCAGATGTTTACTAAGTTGACCAGTTTTCCAAGACACCATTTAAAGGGACGTGAAACCCATATGTTTTCTTTCTTGATTTAGAAAGAGCATGCAATTTTAAATAACTTTCCAATTTACATCTAATATCTAATTTTCTTCATTCTTTTGATATCCTTTGTTGACAATCATATCTAAATATGCTCAGTAGCTGCTGATTGGTGGCTGCATATAGATACCTCATGTGATTGGCTCACCCATGTGCATTGCTATTTCTTCAACAAAGGATATTTAAAGAATGAAGACATATCCTAGCCACTGCCTCACCAGCCTCTGACGTCACCACACGTCACTGAGTATATATATATATATATATATATATATATATATATATATATATATATATATATATATATGAATATCTATTTAGAAATACATAGAACATATTCTGATATGTGCAGAACATTGGAATGTGAAATATTTACAGTACAAACACAGTATAACAGTTTATTAAAAAAGGAATATTTCATACATATGCTTTAACATGTTTTCATCTAATTGACTGCAAAGAGTTCCAATTCACTTATATATATATATGTCTATATATGTGTACATATGTCTGTAAATACATATATAAATACATATAAATACATATGTACACATATATAGAAATATATTTACTGTATACATACATAAACATATTTAGACATGTACTGTATATGTATGTATCTCAATGTTAAAGCTCTTTGCCTGCCTTTTTTTTTCTCTAACACCTGAGATCTCATATCCTTGAGCCTTTGGGGCTGATTTATTATTGGTCTGTCTAACATGATCCGCTTAGCGGATCATGTCCAACAGACATTGATGAATGCCGACAGCATATCATTGCACAAGCAGTTCTTGTGAACAGACATTGATGAATGCCGACAGCATATCATTGCACAAGCAGTTCTTGTGAACTGCTTGTGCAATGCCGCCCCCTGCAGATTAGCGGGGTGTCAATCAGCCCAATCGTATAGGATATTTAATATATAATATGTGTGTTTTGCTATTTTTTTTCTGGCCATAACCCTTTACTTCAGGTCTTCAGTCATGCTTTTTAAGCGCTATTGTGTTTTGCGCTAGTGGCGTCACTAGGGGGTGCGGGGGGTGCGGGCTGCACCCGGGTGACATCCTCCAGGGGGTGACACCTCCAAAAAAATTTTTTTAATTTTATTGAAATTCAAAGAAATACAATGTAGAGGTGGATATATTTTTTATTAGAGGGGCCAGCATTTGTGAACATTAGTGGGACTGGGGAAGTTGTAGACACTTCATTTTTTTGCCTCTTGAGCCAGCGCTGCAATTTCCACAAATAGTTTTCACTGCTGCTTTTGCTTGTTTGTACTTTGCTCCACCCCTGCCCAATTTCAATATGAATGTTGTGGGCGTGCCGTGGGGCTTGGTTGCGCTGCTAGCCTAAACCTGCCTCCCTATCTGTGCTCACTGCTCAGTGGTGTGTGGAGCAGTGGAGTC
Source organism: Bombina bombina (assembly GCF_027579735.1). Classification (NCBI taxonomy): domain Eukaryota; kingdom Metazoa; phylum Chordata; class Amphibia; order Anura; family Bombinatoridae; genus Bombina; species Bombina bombina. The sequence goes on along the minus strand of NC_069501.1, from coordinate 972,443,987 downwards.
ACTCACTGCTGTGCTGTCACTCTAAAATGGGAAATCATGAGGGGGATGCCTGGCACCTGACCGCATGACTGTCTGACACTGTCTCTAAAGTGAAGGAGCCACGTATGATGCCCACCAGACCGGTATGGTTACGGTACACTAAGTTCACACTGAAGAGGTAGGAGGGGAGAGCAGGCGGGGGTTTGGGGGTGGGCAGAGAGCAGAGGTGCTTAGCCATAAGAAGCGGTAGGCATGCGGCCCGGGGCTGTGCACTGACAGACTTGGAACAGAGTCAGAGAGCAGAATTTTCATAGTTTGCGCGCCTAAACCTTTTCTTTAGTGATTTATTTTTAGAGTGCTCTGTTTATCTTTAATTTGATGATCTGCTGAGCCAGGGAGCATCTCTAGGCATGAGCATTATAATTAATGCAGTGCAGTTTACATATTTTGTATGTGTGTGTGTCTGAGTTTGTGTGTGTGTGTGTCTGAGTGCTTTTGTGTGTGTGTCTGAGTGTTTCTGTGTGTGTGCCTGAGTGTTTTTTTGTGTGTGTCTAAGTGTTTGTGTGTGTGCCTGAGTGTTTTTGTGGGTGTGTCTGAGTGTTTTTGTGTGTGTTTCTGAGTGTTTGTGTCTGCGTCTGAGTGTGTTTTTAAGTGTGTCTGAGTGTCTCTGAGTGTTTGTATGTGTGTGTGCCTGTGTTTTTGTCTTTGTGTGTGTCTGCTTTCTGGGGGGAGGGGGGGTGACACCATAACTTACCGCACCGGGTGACACCAACCCTAGTGACGCCACTGTTTTGCGCTTGCACAACCATTGCCAGTCACATTGCACGTACCTTTTAACAACTAAACAATTAAAAGGGCTAAGAAACTCAAATGTTTTCTTTCATGATTCAGAAAGAGCATGTTATTTTAACCCCTTACCCACAGCAACATACCCTGTATATCACCTGCTGCAAAGGTCTTCCAGGGCTTTAAGATGCCAGAAGCATGCAGAAATAACACTGTTAAAGATCAATTTGTGGTTAATGGATTGAAAACATTTTTCAAGTTAATTTCTATGATCACATTTATCTTATTCTCTTTGTATCTTTTGTTGATGAGCATAGGTAGACAGGCTAAAGAGCATATATGTCTGGAGTACTATATGGCAGCAGTTTTGCAACAATGCTTTAACAATGTGTAAAAACACTGCTGCCAGATAAGTGCATGCTTCTAAGCTACCTAGATATGCTCTTCAAAACGAATACAAAGAGAACAAAGTCAATTTGATGACAGACATAAATAGAAAGTACAATTAAAAAAAAATACTATCTGAATTATGAAATACAAATGCTGAGTTTCATATCCCTTTAAAATACTGCATTATCACTCAGCAGAAACTGAAACCCTTTACCAATGACTTCTTTAAACAGCTCCCTATTAAAACCCTATCTAGGGAACAAAAAGAAACTCTTAATGCCCCAGTGTCATGCATGGAAGTGATGGAGGCGATTAGAGACCTTAACCCCTTAACGACCGAGGACGTGCAGGGTACGTCCTCAAAAAAAGGCAGTTAATGCCTGAGAACGTACCCTGCACGTCCTCGGTGTGGAAAGCAGCTGGAAGCGATCCTGCTCGCTTCCAGCTGCTTTCCGGTTATTGCAGTGATGCCTCGATATGGAGGCATCCTGCAATAACCCCCCTTGGCCATCCGATGCAGAGAGAGCCACTCTGTGGCCCTCTCTGCACCGGACATCGGTGGCCGGTATCGTTGGTGGGTGGGAGCAAGTCTGGGAGGCGGGTGGGCGGCCATCGATGTGCCCAGTGGAGTGGAGGGGGGCGGGATCGGGGGCGGGAGGGGCGGGAGCGCGCACGGGAGCGCGCGCGTGCACGGGGGGCGGCGGGCGGGCGCGTGCACGGGGCGGGAGCGGGAGGGAACCGCTACACTACAGAAAAATCAAGTTTAAAAAGTACTTCAATTAACTTTTTGAAAGCTGTAAATAACAGCTAAGAGATGTGGAAGGGGTGGGGGGTTGATCTTGGGGGGGGGGGAAGCTACACTGCAGAAAAGGGTTTTTATTTTTAAAAAAAGGCACATTATTCACTAAACTGGGTACTGGCAGACAGCTGCCAGTACCCAAGATGGCGCCCATTAAGGCAGAGGGGGAGGGTTAGAGAGCTCTTTGGTGGGGGATCAGTAAGGCTGGGGGCTAAGGGGGGATCCTACACAGCAGCATATGTAAATATGCTAAAAAAAAAACAAAACCCAAATATAGCTTTTATTTTAGTACTGGCAGAGTTTCTGCCAGTACTTAAGATGGCGGGGACAATTGGGGGGTGGGGGAGGGAAGAGAGCTGTTTGGGAGAGATCAGGGGGTCTCATGTTTCAGGTGGGAGGCTGAGCTCTACACTAAAGCTAAAATTAACCCTGCAAGCTCCCTACAAGCTACATAATTAACCCCTTCACTGCTAGCCATAATACACGTGTGAAATGCAGCGGCATTTGGCGGCCTTCTAATTACCAAAAAGCAACGCCAAAGCCATATATGTCTGCTATTTCTGAACAAAGGGGATCCCAGAGAAGCATTTACAACCATTTGTGCCATAATTGCACAAGCTGTTTGTAAATGATTTCAGTGAGAAACCTAAAATTGTGAAAAATTTAATGTTTTTTTTAATTTGATCGCATTTGGCGGTGAAATGGTGGCATGAAATATACCAAAATGGGCCTAGATCAATACTTGGGGTTGTCTACTACACTACACTAAATCTAAAATTAACCCTAGAAGCTCCCTACATGCTCCATAATTAACCCCTTCACTGCTGGGCATAATACACGTGTAGTGCGCAGTGGCATTTAGCAGCCTTCTAATTACTAAAAAGCAACGCCAAAGCCATATATGTCTGCTATTTCTGAACAAAGGGGATCCCAGAGAAGAATTTACAACCATTTAAGCCATAATTGCACAAGCTGTTTGTAAATAATTTCAGTGAGAAACCAAAAGTTTGTGAAAAAATTTGTAAAAAAGTGAACGATTTTTTGTATTTAATCGCATTTGGCGGTGAAATGGTGGCATGAAATATACCAAAATGGGCCTAGATCAATACTTTGGGATGTCTACTAAAAAAAATTATATACATGTCAATGGATATTCAGAGATTCCTGAAAGATATTAGTGTTCTAATGTAACTAGCGCTAATTTTGAAAAATAATGGTTTGGAAATAGCAAAGTGCAACTTGTATTTATGGCCCTATAACTTACAAAAAAAGCAAAGAAGATGTAAACATTGGGTATTTCTAAACTCAGGACAAAATTTAGAAACTATTTAGCACGGGTGTTTTTTGGTGGTTGTAGATGTGTAACAGATTTTGGGGGTCAAAGTTAGAAAAAGTGTGTTTTTTTCAATTTTTTCCTCATATTTTATAATTTTTTTTATAGTAAATTCTAAGATATGATGAAAATAATGGTATCTTTAGAAAGTCCATTTAATGGCGAGAAAAACGGTATATAATATGTGTGGGTACAGTAAATGAGTAAGATGAAAATTACAGCTAAACACAAACACCGCAAAAATGTAAAAATAGCCTTGGTCCCAAACGGACAGAAAATGGAAAAGTGCTGTGGTCATTAAGGGGTTAAACCAGGAAAAGCAGCGGGACCAGATGGATTCCCAGGGGAATATAATAAATTATTTAAAACTGCATTGGTCCCCCACCTTACTAAACTATGCAATCATATTATGGGGGGCAATCCAGTCCCAACAGAGCTATTACAGGCTAAGATCACAGTAATTCCCAAACCAGGGAAAAACCATAGACATTGCCAAAACGATCGGTCAATTTCGCTGATTAACCAAGATTTGAAAATCTTTACAAAAATCATGGCGCTCAATTTACTTATGCCCCATTTAATTCACCCAGATCAGGTGGGCTTTATAAAAGATAGGGAAGCCCCAGATAACATTCGAAGAATGACAAATCTGATGCATTTCCTAGATAGAACGCGGTCGCCTTCTCTGCTCCTCTCTTTGGACGCGGAGAAGGCGTTTGATAGAATTGATTGGAGCTATATGTTTACAACACTTCAGAAAATGGGTTTTGACAGTTCGTTTATGATAGCCTTACAGGGGATCTACTCATCACCAAGGGCTCAAGTGGCCTTGGCAGGATACAAATCCAGGGTTTTCTCAATACTGAATGGTACAAGACAGGGTTGCCCTCTTTCCCCTCTCCTGTTTGCCCTTTGTATCGAACCGCTAGCAGCTAGGATTAAAACACATCCTGATGTTACGGGGATAAAGGTGGCGAACTCAGAGTACAAACTTGCGCTTTTCACGGATGATATCATGCTCACTATCACTAAACCACTTATATCCCTCCCTAATCTCTATGGGGTCCTTTTTCGAGAATCTCGGGATACAAAATTAATATTGATAAATGTGAGGTCATGCCCATAGCGATACCTAAGCACACACAGAAATTACTGGAATTAAATTTTAATTTTAAATGGATGAAACACACAATTAAATACCTGGGGATCCATCTGCCAGCACAAACCCACTCATTATATACATTTAATTACACCCCACTGTTTAGACAGATCAAACGTGATTTGCAGAAATGGAGCGGATATAATTTTTTATGGCTAGGTAGATTGGCAGCGATAAAAATGAATGTTTTGCCACAATTATTGTACCTCTTTAGAGCTTTACATATAAAGATAGTCAGACTAGAGATGGAAAAGATGCAGACTGATCTGATCTCTTTTATTAGAGGGAATAAGTCGGCCAGAATATCAAAAGACATAATAGCTAAACATAAATCGCTGGGTGGAATAGGAGCCCCTAAACTAATGGACTACTACAAAGCAGCTAGAGTAACCCAGTATAAGTTAATGCTGAGGAGAGGAGGGAAGGTTCTATGGCCTATGCTGGAGGCAGAGCTGGGTGCTGGGGTGACCCAGATGCAATCTTGTGGGACACAGGACTCTCACAATCAATTAAGATGGCTTCCAAAGCCTTTACTCTCAACCACACACAACACATATGGGGACAGTAGTGAGGAAGAATAACCTGCTACTGGAATTTTCCTTGTCCAAACCACTTAGATACCTACTTTCTAGTGAATCAAGGATACAGTTAAGCAAATGGGAAAATAAGGGGCTATATAGAGTAGCAGATATTGTGGAAAATAGAACCCTGCTTTAATTTAACCTTCTACAGGAGAGAATAGCTCCACTGACACTACATTGGCATGTTTACCTTCAGTTAAGCTCCTCACTCAGATCATTTTTGAAACAATCCCCAAAGGGCACCCCTACCATTGTGGAGGTGTATAGTGTCAACACACATCGCACCAAACACTCGATATCAGCACTTTATCTAACTCCCCCCCCCCCCCCCCCGTTATCCCCTTGTCCGCCCCCCCCCCCTTTTATTTCTTTGTTTTAAATAAAGAGTAAGATTTTCTGACACCAGTTAATCTTTTTTTTTCTGTTCTTAAATGCAAAGATGATGTTCGTCAGCAAGGCAAAGGGTACAGTATTACACCGTAGTTACAGATTGTTATTATTTGAACCGCAAACGTAAAAATTTCTTGATTCTGTGATCTGCAATTGCTGAGAGCATGTTGTGTTTCTTGTTTGGAATTTGTTACATAAACTGTGATGTATATGCTTCATAAAACTTATGAAACTTAATTAAAGGGACATGAAACCCAAACATTTTCCTTCATGATTCAGATACAGAATACAATTTTAAACAACTTTCTAATTTACTTCTATTATCTAATCTGTTTTATTCTTTTGGTATCATTTGTTGAAGGAGCAGCAATGCACTACTGGTTTCTAACTGAACACATGGGTGAGCCAATGACAATCAGTTTATATTTGCAGCGACCGATCAACAGCTAGAACCTAGGTTCTCTGCTGCACATGAACTTGCCTAGATAAACATTTCAGCAAAGGATAACAAGAGAAAGAAGCAAATTAAATAATAGAAGTAAATTGGAAAGTCGTTTGAAATTGTATTCTCTATCTGAATCATGAAATAAATGTTTTAGGTTTCATGTCCCTTTAATAAAAAAATATTAAAGTGTGTGTAGGGACTATAAAGGGCAGGTATGGAAATTTGCTTAATTTATTTTGCAACAATCAGAAAAAGGAGACAATTTTGTGAAATATATTTACTGCAAATATACATCAACAAGGCTTGTGAAAAAAATTGTAAAATAAAGTGGGTTTTTTTTCAGTAACTACTTTATAATTGGCCAATTTCCTATGTGAAAAATGTCTTTTAGTCTCCCTTATTTTTTAAAAAAAAAGTTGGCTGCAGAACAGACAATCACTCACATGACTTTCATTAAAATAATACGTAAATATTTATGACTTCATTCTACAGTTGACTGGGTTGGAGGGGAAATATTGCCTGCTGTCCATAAGAATTTTACCATAATCAGGTATGATTGTGTGTAGTAGCTAAACAGTGTAGCTGAGGGAACACTATACATTTATTTTATGACAAATTTTGATACTTACATTATATGAATTAATATAATTGTCTTAACTGTAACTGTAGCTATATTTAAACAGGTTCTGGTGTCCCATTGACTTATTTTCATTTAATTTCACATGCATGATTACATTGTATTTTATATGTTTGGGTACTGGACTACTGAAGTGAATTAGCACCTATTTTGTTAATTACTCATTTCATTAATTTTGATTATTTGTTTTTACACTATATATTTCATTTATTTTATCTGAAAAAAAAGGCACCCAAAATGCAGAACTTTCATTTTTAAGGTTACTAATAAACGTGATTGTAATAGCGAACGTCCTGTAAGTGCTTGACTCAGCTGCCTTGTATCATAGCCTAATCTTGTTTGCCAATGTACTTTATAGAAATGAGCTGTAGTGAATGTGTTATCATTGCTATTATATATAGTAATTACATTTTACTGCCTGACTCAGGAAATAAGCAATAGCAATATACTTGTTAACATCTCTCCCTCTCCCTCTATACACACACACATATTTATTTATGCATTACCATAGCAACATCTATTCCACACACATTGGCCTCGATCCGATATGCAGCGTCGCCCGCAAAAGCAGGCAACGCCAAATTTTGCGCTGATTTGGTATCACATATACGGCGTAACATAGAAGTTACGATCGTATATTTCTGCCTTCGGCCGTAGTTTTTTGGCCCATAGACAGGTATACCAAACCAGCGCAGTTTGGTATCCAATATACAGCGTAAGGACTTACGTGGCGAAAATGGAGAAATCCTACTCCATTTTCACCTCGCCACAAATTGCAGGCGTAGTAAGCCTTACGCTGTGTATTGGAGATGTTTATCTACCTGTCAACCGCGAACTGCTAAATAAAACCTAACACCTAACGCATGCGCAATGTCTATCTACCTGTCAACCGCGATCCCCCGCAGCATCCCTAATAAAGTGTTTAACCCCTAAACTGTTGCTCCCGGACCCTGCCGCCACCTACATTATCTATATTACCCCCTAATCTGAGCCCCCTACACCGCCGCTAGCTACATTAAATGTTTTACCCCCTAATGTGAGCCCCCTACCCCGCCGCCACCTACATTAACTATGTTACCCCTAATGTGAGCCCCCTACACCGCCGCCACCTATTTAAACTATATTAACCCCTAATGTGAGCCCCCTACACCGCCGCCACCTATATTAAATTATTAACCCCTAATCTAATCCCCCTATACCGCCGCCACCTATATTAAATTAATTAACCCCTAAAATGAATTCTATTGGCTGATTAGAATAGCCAATAGAATTACAGTTGCTCTTATACTATTGGCTATTCAAATCAGCCAATAGAATTAAAGTAGCTTGCATCTGATTGGTTGATTTGAATTTGAAGGCTTGAATTCCTATTCAGTGTGTACGGCGGCGATCGTATGAAGAGGATCCTCCACGTTCCGGCTCCGGTCTTCAGTTCCAGAGGTCTTCGGTTCCAGCGTCGCCGGTCTTGAGTTCCAGATGGACGGTCTTCAGCTCCGCGGTCATCGGTCTTCAACTCCTCCACTCCGCGCTGGCTGGATCCTGGAAGAAGAAGAGGTCACCGCCTGGAACAGGACCTTCTCCGCCGGTCTTCAGGACAGGTAAGGAGCACTTGGGGGTAAGACTTAGGTTTTTTTAAGGGGGGATTGGGTGGGTTAGAATAGGGGTATGTGGGTGGTGGATTGTAATGGGGGGGTTGTTGTTGTTATTTCAGGCAAAAGAGCTGATTACTTTGGGGAAATGCCCCACAAAGGCCCTTTTAAGGGCTGGTAATAGAGCTGTTAACTTTTGTAATTTAGATTAGGGTAGGGAAATTTTTTTATTTTGGGGTGCTTTGTTATTTTATTAGGGGGCTTACACTGGCGGCAGTGTAAGGGGATTAGATTAGGGGTTAATAATTTTAATATAGGTGGCGGAGGTGTAAGGGGGTCAGATTAGGGGTTAATATAGTTTAAATAGGTGGCGGTGGTGTAGGGGGCTCACATTAGGGGGTAATATAGTTAAAATAGGTAGCGGCGGGGTAGGGGGCTCACATTAGGGGGTAATATAGTTAAAATAGGTAGCGGTGGGGTAGGGGGCTCACATTAGGGGGTAATATAGTTAAAATAGGGAGCGGCGGTGTAGGGGGCTCACATTAGGGGGTAATATAGATAATGTAGCTGGCGGTGGTGTAGGGGGCTCAGATTAGGGGGTAATATAGATAATGTAGCTGGCGGCGGGGTCCGGGAGCGGCGGTTTAGGGGTTAATATATTTATTATTTAATAGTGAGAGGGGGAATAGCGGATAGAGGGGTATATGTGTCGGGCTATGTTTGAGAGGCGTGTTAGACAGTACGGGTGATTTAATAACTTAGTCAGGTTTTTTATGCGGCGGCAGTTTCTAAAGTGCGGTAAGTCACTGGTGACTCCAGAAATTTGTACTTACGCAGATTTCTGGACATCGCTGGCTTGTCAGACTTACGGCACTTTAGCATCTGACTGCGCCATATATAAGATAGCTCGAGTTGCGAGCTGAAACTACGGGCGGTGCAGGTTTCCACGCTTGCGCTGAAACCTGCGCCGTATATCGGATTGCGCCCATTATGAGAACTGAAAAATGTCTGAAGTTTTGGGCTAGCTCCAGATTGTTTAACGAATTATACAAGCCAGGGGCAAAACTACAGGGGGTGCAGAGAGCACAATTGCGACTAGGCCCCCAAGGGTGGGGGCCAAGCTTAAAAAAAATAAAAATAATAATAATAATAATATATATATTTTTTTTTTACAATAAAAAACGTTGACCTGCCACTGCCTGCACTGATATCATGTGAGTGTAACATGATGCTTCACTAGTGTCTCTGACTACAGGGGTTAGTCTTTCTGTTTTACCCATTGGTGTTTATGTTTATGTGTGTGTATGTGTGTATGTATGTATGTGATTGTGTGTGTATTTATGCATGTATGTGTGTGTGTGTGTATGTATGTATCTGACTGTGTGTGTATTTATGCATGTATGTATGTGTGTGTATGTATGTATGTGATTGTGTGTGTATTTATGCATGTATGTGTGTGTGTATGTATGTATGTGATTGTGTGTGTATTTATGCATGTATGTGTGTGTGTGTGTATGTATGTATGTATGTATCTGACTGTGTGTGTATTTATGCATGTATGTGTGTGTGTATGTATGTATCTGACTGTGTGTGTATTTATGCATGTATGTGTGTGTATGTATGTATGTATGTGATTGTGTGTGTATTTATGCATGTATGTGTGTGTGTATGTATGTATCTGACTGTGTGTGTTTTTATGCATGTATGTGTGTGTGTATGTATGTATGTGATTGTGTGTGTATTTATGCATGTATGTGTGTGCATATGTATGTATGTATGTGATTGTGTGTGTATTTATGCATGTATGTGTGTGTGTATATGTATGTATCTGACTGTGTGTGTATTTATGCATGTATGTGTGTGTATGTATGTATCTGACTGTGTGTGTATTTATGCATGTATGTGTGTGTGTGTGTGTGTATGTATGTATGTGATTGTGTGTGTATTTATGCATGTATGTGTGTATGTATATATGTGATTGTGTGTGTATTTATGCATTTATGTGTGTGTGTGTGTGTGTGTGTATGTATGTATGTGATTGTGTGTGTATTTATGCATGTATGTGTGTGTGTGTGTATGTATGTATCTGACTGTGTGTGTATTTATGCATGTATGTATGTGTGTGTGTGTGTATGTTTGTGGAACCAGCAAATTACAGACCTTGTTACTACAGCATGGGGGGCGGGGGGTAAACAGTGTCACTATACAGTACCACTACAGGGAGTGCAGAATTATTAGGCAAGTTGTATTTTTGAGGATTCATTTTATTATTGAACAACAACCATGTTCTCAATGAACCCAAAAAACGAATTAATATCATAGCTGAATAGTTTTGGAAGTAGTTTTTAGTTTGTTTTTAGTTATAGCTATTTTAGGGGGATATCTGTGTGTGCAGGTGACTATTACTGTGCATAATTATTAGGAAACTTAACAAAAAACAAATATATACCCATTTCAATTATTTATTTTTACCAGTGAAACCAATATAACATCTCAACATTCACAAATATACATTTCTGACATTCAAAAACAAAACAAAAACAAATCAGTGACCAATATAGCCACCTTTCTTTGCAAGGACACTCAAAAGCCTGCCATCCATGGATTCTGTCAGTGTTTTGATCTGTTCACCATCAACATTGCGTGCAGCAGCAACCACAGCCTCCCAGACACTGTTCAGAGAGGTGTACTGTTTTCCCTCCTTGTAAATCTCACATTTGATGATGGACCACAGGTTCTCAATGGGGTTCAGATCAGGTGAACAAGGAGGCCATGTCATTAGATTTTCTTCTTTTATACCCTTTCTTGCCAGCCACGCTGTGGAGTACTTGGACGCGTGTGATGGAGCATTGTCCTGCATGAAAATCATGTTTTTCTTGAAGGATGCAGACTTCTTCCTGTACCACTGCTTGAAGAAGGTGTCTTCCAGAAACTGGCAGTAGGACTGGGAGTTGAGCTTGACTCCATCCTCAACCCGAAAAGGCCCCACAAGCTCATCTTTGATGATACCAGCCCAAACCAGTACTCCACCTCCACCTTGCTGGCGTCTGAGTCGGACTGGAGCTCTCTGCCCTTTACCAATCCAATTAAATTTACCAATTTAAAAGATAGATAATCCCTTTATTACTCATTCCCCAGTTTTGCATAACCAACACAGTTATATTAATATACTTTTTACCTCTGTGATTATCTTGTATCTGGGAACCTTCTTCCAGCCCCCTGATCACATGACTGTGACTGTTTATTATCTATTGTCTTAAAATTAGCATTGTATTGTTCTAGATCTTAAATAACTCCCTGTGCCTGAACACAGTGTTATCTATATAGCCCACGTGTACTTTCTGTCTCTTGTTGTGAAAAGTAATTTAAATAACATTTGATAAGAGGCAGCCCTCAAAGGCTTAGAAATTAGCATATGAGCCTACCTAGGTTTTGTTTCAAATAGGAACACCAAGAGAACAAAGCAAATTTGATGATAAAAGTACATTGGAAAGTTGATTAAAATCACAAGTCCTATCTGAATAATGAAAGTTTAATTTTGACTAGACTGTCCCTTTAACCCCTTAATGACAACTGACGTACCAGGTACGTCATGCATTAACAAGCAGTTAATGACAATGGACGTACCTGGTACGTCAGTTGTCTAACAGAGTGCTGGAAATGATCACAATCTCTTCCAGCAGCTCTGAGGGTATTGCAGTGATGCCTCAATATGGAGGCATCCTGCAATACCCCTTTACAAGCCTCCGATGCAGAGAGAGCCACTCTGTGACCCTCTCTGCACCGGTTGTGATGGTGCCGTTTTCCGGGTGGGAGGGAGCGTGCGCGCGCGTGCACGAGACGCGCGCGCGTGCACGTGAACATAGTGTGTGTGCACGGTGCGTGTGCACGAGGCGCGCGTGCATGTGCACGTGCACGCGCGCATAAGCCACACTGACACCAATGAGGGCAAAAAGCCATGAAAAGGTAATTTTTTTTTTTTTTAAATATAAATGGATCTGGGAGGGGGAGGGGGTGGGGTTATTGTGGGGGTATTGTGGAGGGGCTGCTACACTACAGAAAGAGTTAATTGAAAAATAAAATAAAAATACTTTGTTTTTTGGGGCCAAAGTGGGTACTGGCAGACAGCTGCCAGTACCCAAGATGGCGGTAATTAGGTAGGGGAGAGGGTTAGAGAGCTGGAGGGGGGATCAGGGAGGTTGGGGCTAAGGCAGGGGTCCATCCCAGCTAAAATATTTTATTATTTTTATTTAAAAAAAAAAAAAAACCTCTTATTTAGTACTGGCAGACTTTCTGCCAGTACTTAAGATGGCGGTAACAATTGTGGGGTGGGGGAGGGAAGAGAGCTGTTTGGGAGGGATCAGGGGGTGGGATGTGTAAGGTGGGAGGCTGATCTCTAAAATTAACCCTGCAAGCTCCCTAAAAGCTACCTAATTTAACCCCTTCACTGCTGGGCATAATTCACGTGTGGTGCGCAGCAGCATTTATCGGCCTTCTAATTACCAAAAAGCAACGCCAAAGCCATATAAGTCTGCTATTTCTGAACAAAGGGTATCCAAGAGAAGCTTTTACAACAATTTCTGCCATAATAGCACAGGCTGTTTGTAAATTATTTCAGTGAGAAACCTAAAATTGTGAAAAATATAAAGTTTTTTTTTTATTTGCTCGCATTTGGCGGTGAAATGGTGGCATAAAATATACCAAAATGGGCCTAGATCAATACTTGGGGTTGTCTACTACACTACACTAAAGCTAAAATTAACCCTACAAGCTCCCTAATTAACCCCTTCACTCCTGGGCATAAAACACGTGTGGTGCGCAGCGGCATTTAGCTGCCTTCTAATTACCAAAAAGCAACCCCAAAGCCATATAAGTCTGTTATTTCTGAAAAAAGGGGATCCCAGAGAAGCATTTACAACCATTTGTGCCATAATTGCAGAAGCTGTTTGTAAATAATTTCAGTGGGAAACCTAAAGTTTGTGACAAAATTTATGATAGTTAACTTTTTTTTTTTTGATCGCATTTGGCGGTGAAATGGTGGCATGAAATATACCAAAATGGGCCTAGATCAATACTTTGGGTTGTCTTCTAAAAAAAAATATATACATGTCAATGGATATTCAGGTATTCCTGACAGATATCAGGGTTCCACTGTAACTAGCGCTAATTTTGAAAAAAAGTGGTTTGGAAATAGCAAAGTGCTACTTGTATTTATTGCTCCATAAATTGCAAAAAAAGCAAAGAATGTGTAAACATTGGGTATTTCTAAACTCGGGACAAAATTTAGAAACTATTTAGCATGGGTGTTTTTTGGTGGTTGTAGATATGTAACAGATTTTGGGGGTCAAAGTTAGAAAAAGCGTGTTTTTTTCCATTTTTTCCTCATATTTTATCTTTTTTTTTTAGTAAATTATAAGATATGATGAAAATAATGGTATCTTTAGAAAGTCCATTTTATGGCGAGAAAAACGGTATATAATATGTGTGGGTACAGTAAATGAGTAAGAGGAAAATTACAGCTAAACACAAACACTGCAGAAATGTAAAAATAGCCATTGTCATTAAGGGTAAGAAAATTGAAAAATGGTCCGGTCATTAAGGGGTTAAGCATCCAATCAAGGTGCTTTCCCCCAGACTTGCAGGGGAGCGTGTATCTCTTATGTGCAGGCACAGTTATTTTATTTTCCTACTCAGTTTCAGAAAGTATACTATGACATTTCGTGAGACCACAGCAATAATGATGCCGATTGAGCTGAAGAAATTTTAAGGTAAAGTATAATTTTTTATTCTTTTTTACATAGAGATTCTCATGTGATATTTTCTAGACATCTTTTTACATATGTGCCTTATATGAGTAACGCGCCCCTTTAATGGGTTTTAATCCCCACTTCTCTTGCTGGTAAGTTTTTGCACCCACTACAATATTTGTAAAGTGTTGGTTTCACAAAATGCTGCTGATTCCACTTTATCAAACTGTGATTCCTTCAGGTATTCGTCTCTCTGTGTGCAAACCTTTATAGACTTAAGTTTTCTATTATACCAACCCTCCCACTACTTTCCCTTTGAGCTACAAATATTAAGGTCATAAAGTATTTCCTAATTGGTTTTTTTTAAACCACCTCTTTAAAGCCCTACATATAATGTTTTCTAAGATAAGATAAAACAAATGTTAATGATGAAGAGCACCATGTGTAATAGTTAATTATTTTTCACATAATACATTTTCAATGAACAATTTCTATTAAGAAATAAGCTTGTGTTAAATAATTTTAAAATAATTGCTGAATACTCAGTGGGGCAGTGTTCATTGCTGTCTCTATTAAGATAATAATCAAACAGAATGTTAGGATAGCTATATTTCTATGTTCAGTACCTTGGACAGTTTCCATGGAGATAATATATAATTTGAGTCAAGTACCCTTTAGAGTGGCATGTATACAAACCTTTAGCACTCAAAAGTGCTCTAACCCTTTGTTTGGTCCTACAGCAAACATGTTTAATTCATAATTTATTCCACATATATTAACTACAAATATTGTGAGGTCCATGTTCCATAAATGTACATAAGAACTGTAGAAATGAAAGAAGTAATCTAAGAAAGAAGATGTAATCATAAACCTTACTTACATAACCAGAAGCATAGAAAGGCTAGTCTAATACACTGTAATGTAGGTGGTAAACATTCATTTTTATATCTGATTTTTTGCCTTCATCTACATTGCCTTCTAGATTGGAAAGGGAAATGTTCTTGGGTTAGTGACAAGTGGAATTAAGCAGAAAAAATTATTTGTAGATCAGTGTATGTAGATCAGATTTTTTTATCTAGATTATCTGTCAGGAAGTTCATGTGAAGGCTTCAAATCATTTAATTTTTGACTGCCTGACAGTGAATAGAAAGCTGAGATGGCTTTAGGTACCCATTTTTAAGTCAGAGGTGCAAATGTTTCTTGAAGGTGAACATATGCAAGGGAAAACCACTTGTACGTTTATTAGGTACTAGTTGGTAAGCCTGCCCAGAGGGCAGTCTACGTGTTGTTAAATAAAAAAAATAAAAAAAAATTGAACTACAGAAAAAATAAACAAATTATCAAAAATAAAAAATTTTAACGTAATTCCTATGAAAATTAAAAAGCTCCCCCCCAAATAAAACCCCCCTAATCTAATGCTAAACTACCAATAGCCCTTAAAAGGGCTTTTTGTAGGGCATTGCCCTAAGTTAAACAGCTCTTTTGCAGTTACCAAAAAAGTTCCCAATAACAGTAAAACCCACCACCCACCAAACCCCCCAAAATAAAAAAAACTAACACTAAAAACACTAAACTATCCATTGCCCTGAAAAGGGCATTTGTATGGGCATTGCCCTCTAAAAAAAAATAAAAATATTTAAAAAAAACAACCTGTCTAACCCCCAAAAATTAAAAAATTAAACCTAAATTTAAATTAAGCTAAAGTTACAAAGAATAAAAAAAGCTAAGCCTACAAAAAATAAAAAAAGGCTAACATAACAGAACATAAAAAACAAATTACCAAAGTTTAAAAAATTATACCTAATCCCTATGAAAATAAAAAAGCCCCCCCAAAATAAAAACACCCCCTACTCTAAGAATAAACTACCAGTAGCCCTTAAAAGGGCTTTTTGCAGGGCATTGCCCCAAGATAAACAGTTATTTTACATTAAAAATACACAAAGTCGACGAGGGAGGAGAAGGAGTAGGGAAACCTGCTTGGTGAAGTGCCTGCGCAACTTGAAAGGTTAACTCAGAGTGGCAATAGAGGCTGGTCGATGCGATCGACTGAAGCAGCTGACCCCCGTTGAACTACACTGCGGCCAGAGGGGTAATACCGGAGGATCACGTTGTACTGAAGCTGTGTGACTCAGAAAGGAGGCCTACAGAGACGGAGCAGCTAGTCGGGTGACGGAGGCCACACCGGACCCGCTTGCCAAGCAACTAACTACATCGGAATCACCGGAGCACCATCAACCCGCCTGCTGCCTGCAGAGGTTGATCTACATACCGACCTAAGTTGAAAGAGAGCTTGGGTGCGACTGGAGCCTGGTGAGGTCTGTCTTGAGACGCATGTGGGTAAGCCAGAACGGCACTCGGCTAAAGCTCCACTTCTCTGACTAACCGGTCATAGTGAGGAAGCTTGGAGGGCTATAACTTTTATGTTTATCATTAACTTTATTTGCCTGACCCCATATTGTGAGGGGATAAGTGACTGGAGGGGTTAAGAGATTAGACAGAGCTTACTGAGGACTCCCCCTGGAACTTTACGGTACACTGTCACATCCCCTAGAACAAGTGCTTTTAGAAAAGACATTCAGAGTTGTCTGGGAGCCTGCTTGTCTGTGTCTTTCACTGAATATAATTTACACAAAGAACTCGGGGGGCCTATATTTGAAAGAGAACTGCATTGGAACTGAATTGCCAGAGTCGCCCCTTTGCACTCCAGACTTTTACATAATTGCAGTGACTATATTGTAAAGCAAATGTGATTGAGTACTTCTTGTTTGTTGGAATACAGTTCTCTAAATGCTTTTTCGCTTACAGGGGGCTTCAAACAACGCAGTATAGATTTCTGGGAGACTGCTAGGTGCAAGGAGTATTTTTTTTAGTATTAATCTCTCTAATTATCTAATGGCTGTGTTATAACGCTGGATGCTGATGATAGCGCTCTAGCCAACTAACCTCTTTTTTCTTTTACAGGTTTAGCAATAGTTGTTAGCAAATTTACAAGTGTGCTTTGACATATTGCTGCCCTGAAGTGATTACTTTTTCTGTTTTTTTTTTAACTGTGGTGAGACACCTTTGATACGCTACTCACAGTCCTAAAGAATAATTGTGATAGTTTGTGGGGGTACTGTTTAAGTTGGATGAGAATTGCCTAGACACTGTGTGACAAGTAGATGGTTGTAAAGTGTATGGAGAAATTTTTAATACCAAATAACATGGCAAACAGAAATAAGAATGCAGACCGCAGAAACAAAGGGGGATCAGTTATGGGCACTCAGGCCTCACTCAGTGACACGTTACAGGAAAATCATGCTCTAGATCCGCATCCTATAGTTAAACAAATATCCACCCTTTTTCTACCAAAAATAGAAAATCTGCAGAAGGGGGTTGACACTCTTGCAGAAGAGGTCAAACAATTCTCGACTAGGGTATCAGAGGTTGAGACCAGGGTCTCTGACTTAGAAGACACGCAAAATGTTAATACTAGTAAAATAGTGGCATTAGAGAAGCAGGCTACAGTACTTCAACAAAGGATTGATGATAAAGAAAACAGGTCTCGGCAGAATAATGTTCGCCTAATAGGTCTGCCTGAGTGTGTAAAACCAAATGAGATTCTAAAATTTGTTGAGACTACTTTTCCTTCTCTATTAGGGATACCTGTGGATTCTTTGCTACATAGCGTGGAGAGAGCGCATAGAGTAGGCCCAGAAAGACCAGTCATTGATTGTAATGCAGTAGCAAGGCCTGTGATGATAAAATTTCTTCATTTTCAAACCAAGATGGCTGTTCTCAGAGCATATAGGAAGATAGATGAGGTGCTTTATGACAATTCCAGGATCTTGTTGTTCCAAGACTATTCTGCTGACCTGGTGAAGAAGCGTAGGGAGTTCTCATCATTATGCTCTAGACTGCACAGAGAGGGTAGGCAGGCGCACTTGCTTTTCCCTGCCAAATTAAAGATAGCTACCTCCAGAGGTCCCAAATTTTTTGATTCATCGCAGGCCGCACAAGAGTTTTTAGTTGCGGAGGGCGGATCCAGGAGCCCTATCCCTGCAAGGGGGGTGAAGGCTAGCTGAATATCATCTAATGGGAACTTCTTTTTTTCCCCCTAAGGCTTAGATTTACTAATGGTTTGTGTAACCAGAAGGAGAATGTTGCTCCATCATGGGAGTAAACATACCGGCGCCTATGCCCATGACATGGGCTTACTAATGTCATTTTGGTTATTGTTCATGGTTAAGTTAAGACGAGTTATGGTTAAAAGTTGCATCCTGACTAAATATTGTACTCAACTCTTTATACATGTTGAAAAAAGGGAGAATTTAGGGTGGAAGACAAGCAGGGGGCAGAGGTCTGAAACACTGATGATGATGAAACAAAGTTATATTACCAGATGGCTACTGCTAGCTTTATTTATGTATTTGTTCCCACTCTGTAAAACTAGTGCTTTTAAAGGTACTAATTGCAGGAGCGGGTGTGAATCCCTACAGGATAATGGATTTAGGTACTTCTTGTATATCTTATATCTGGGGGTGGGTTTCAGGGGGGAAGTGGGATGGGATACAATTGACAATGGCTAAGGTTATGCAATGTTATGTATTGAACTTGCTCTTTTACAGGTTTTCGTGTACTGGATGTGACGCTGGCATTTTTTGGAAACGTTGGTCTGGCATGGAGATGGGTGAGAAAATTTCTTTGTTTTTTTTTGTTTTTTTTTTCTCTCCCCCCCCCTTCCTTGTAGTTACTGTGTCTATGGCCACACTGTGGAGCTAAATAAATAATAGTACTTAGTATATACTCATGGAATGTAGGGGGTATACACTCCCTGATTAAGAGGAAAACTATACTAACAGACATTGCGTTTTTACAAGAGACGCATCTCAATGACGTAGAACACACTAAGCTAAAGAGGGACTGGGTTGGAAGGGTGGAATTTGCATCTTACAAAACGGCCCGTAGGGGGGTGGCTATCCTATTCGGGAAAAAATTAGACTTGGATGATGTGACAGTTATGACAGATCCTGACGGACGATATGTAGTGGTTAGAACCACAATTGCAGGCAAAAAATAAACGTTGTGTAATATCTATGCACCTAACAGTAAAGATAAGACATTTTTGGGAGAATCTGATTAGGTTATTAACCCCTTTTTTGGACACTCCGCTAATAATTGGAGGGGACTTCAACCTTGCCCCTAACCCTCAGTGTGACAGGCTTAGGGATCATAGTAGGGAACTTGCTGGGCCACAGCCAAAAGTTAGTAATAAATTTGAATTGCATACGTTCCAATCTCTGGCCTCTTTACTGGATGTCACTGATATCTGGCGCCGGCTGAATCCAGATGGTCGGGATTTTACCTGTGTCTCCCGGGCCTCTCCCACGATGTCTCGAATAGATTTATTCATGGTCTTGAACTCCCTAATCCCTCAAGTTGTAGATGTTAAGATAGGGGACGTGGTGGTTTCTGACCACGCCCCGGTGGGTCTGTTCTTGGTTACCTTACCCAGATCCAATGATCGCAGGACTCTTAGGTTCCCGCGATATTTGCTGACTTTGCATGAGTTTCAGCAATATATGCAAAAAGCCTGGGATGACTTCCAGGCCAATAATTTGCAACACTTATCAACTCCAGAACTCTTCTGGCACATGGCTAAGGTTGTCTTGACCAGTGACATCTTGGCCTTTTTGTCCCGTAGGAAAAGGTTGCACACGGAAAGACTGGAAAAATTGAGGGAGAAGTTAGCGACGCAGTTTAGCTTGTATAGGTCCATACCTACTCGGGTAAACCACCAGCAATATTTGAGCGTTAAGAAGGAATATGATGCGTTGCTGGCATACCAAATCTCTCAAACCCTCTTGAGAACTAGGGGCAGGTATTACAGGTATGGAGACAAGTCGGGCAGACTGCTGGCCTCTTTGGTAAACCTCAAGTCCTCTCAACGGTTTATAGCAGCTATTAAAACCAAGGATACCTTGGTTAAGGACCCCAAGCGGATTGTGGAGGCATTTGCTTCCTACTATTCTGAGCTTTATACTAGTAATCAATGTAACTCAGAGGAAACTATGCATGCATTTTGGAGCTCTATTGAACTTACTCAAGTTTCGGAGGAACAGTTGCTAAAACTTAACGCGCCAATCTCCAGGGAAGAGGTGGACAGGATGATCATAGCTTTGACGCTAGGCAAGGCACCAGGCCCGGATGGGCTGCCTGCTGAGTTTTACAGATTGTTGAGGCCAAGAGTAGTATCGGTGCTCACCGATCTATTTACAGGGTACTTTTCAGAGGCGAATAGACCGACTAAGGCGTTTACTGCTGCCCATATTACCCTTATCCCTAAAGTGGGCAAAGACGTGCTACTACCGGAATCTTATAGGCCGATATCGCTACTAAATTCTGACTATAAGATACTTAACAAAACTGTTAGCGGAGCATCTTAAATTTGTCCTGCCGGATCTGATACACGAGGATCAGACCGGATTTATGATGGCGAGATCCTCAGTGGTAAATGTGCGTAGAATCCTGCAGGTTCTTCAGTACTTCTGGAATAAAAGAACTTCTGGGGAGGGAGATGCGATACCGGAGGCCTTCCTGCTGTCTTTGGATGCAGAGAAGGCCTTCGATAGGGTGGAATGGTGCCATCTTTTCCACACCCTGAAGAGGTTCAGTTTTTCTGGACCTTTTGTCTCATTTATAGGAAACCTGTACTCCTGCCCGATTGCCAATATCTGTGTTAATAACCTCTATTCGTCAGACATTATGTTACAGAGAGGTACAAGGCAGGGCTGCCCGCTGTCTCCCCGGCTGTTTAACTTGGCATTAGAATCGCTAGAGATCAAATTGCGTCAAATATTCCCCAGTATTAGTATCGCTGGACGCTCCCAACATCTTGCATTGTATGCGGATGATATGCTGTTATTCGTGCAGGAGCCAAGGGCTCACATACCATCTATTGTACAAACATTGCTAGACTTTGGATCCTTCTCGGGATATAAAACCAATGTGCAAAAGTCGGAGATTCTATGGATACATAAGGGGGCGAACTCGACCCATGAATATCCATTCGCAGTAGAGAATCAGGTGATCACTTATCTGGGCATTCAGATTCATGTGAATCCCAACAAATTATACTCATTGAATCTCACTCCCTTATGTGCGAAGTTGTGCGGCCAGATGAGAAGTTGGAAATCTCTCCCCCTGTCTAATGGGGAGGGTCAGCCTTCTTAAGATGGTGATCTTACCTCGCCTGTTATACCCTATGCTGATGTTGCCTCTGCTGCTCTCTAAAAACGATGTGAAAACATTGAATGCGGCTATGTGTTACTTTGTGTGGCGGGGAGGCAGACCACTTATAGCAACTGATAAGCTTTGCGTGAGCTATCTTAATGGTGGCTTATCTTTACCGGATTTTAAGCTATATAATTGGGCGGCCCTGATTCGTTTGGTTCTTGATTGGCAGGTGGGCACGGGTCACTTTTACAGGCAGGATCTGGAACAGGCAACTT
This sequence comes from Bombina bombina, assembly GCF_027579735.1. Taxonomy (NCBI): domain Eukaryota; kingdom Metazoa; phylum Chordata; class Amphibia; order Anura; family Bombinatoridae; genus Bombina; species Bombina bombina. The sequence goes on along the minus strand of NC_069501.1, from coordinate 972,422,662 downwards.
TGCTCTGGCATATTTACCTCACATGACAAAGCCAAATGCGGCTAAATTATTGGAAGGGAATCTCCTATATTGGGATCCTATTAAAGCGTGGCATCTTGCACATAAGTTTTTAGATAAGTCTGGCCTGGGTTCTTTCTTTCTCCCACTTAGTGGTAATCCACTGTATTTGGGAATGCCCCATGATAGTATTGGGTTGGGAAGAAAATGGGTATCTCCATTGAACTCACTCCAAAGATTATACTTTTTTTGAACTGGGAACAACAGTACAGACAGTTTGACTCTGAATTGACTCTACTTATACTACTAGCGAGAAAATGCATACTTAAACACTGGACTGCTAGTAGGACTCCTACAGTGGCTTTTTTTAGAAATATGTTGAGAACTCAATTATTTATTGAACAGGTAGACGTCAGAATGGATGTAGGTAACAGGCTACATTTGTTTTTGCGGAAGTGGCACAGACTGATTCTTACGTTTGAGCTAGAAATTCAGAGGCAGGTTCTCTTGCCTTTTCGCAACATGGTTGTTTTCTTGGAAGACTCCCTGAGAGGTGAATGGACACATATCTTCTCTTGTTGACCTCCCTTATCGCATCCCTACTTCCTCCCCCCTCCGCCCCCCCTCTCTCTCCCTTTTTTTTTTTCTTTTCTCTCCTATGCCAGACCACCAGAGTGCACGAAATTGAGCAAGTCATTCATTGGCCATATGATAAGTCATTCATTGGCCATATGATCATGCCATATACGAGTTAGGGTACCGTAGTTGGTTAGTACACCTGTAGGGTAGGCCTTGTAGGTTAGTTTAGGTTAGCTTGGGGAGAAGTTTTAATCTCTCCATTAAGGAAAAACAAGAGGGTTACGGACATGTGGGTTTTGTGACATTTTGATAGAAGATACGGGGGAAACACTATTAAGACTCTATTAAAACTAGTCTTATGTATACAGAACACTGTTGCTGATGTACCTCACCGTAAATGTGATGTTGTTTTGTACTAATGACTTATCCGAGATTCACAATGTATTATTGGGATGATTGTTTGTACCCGCGTGTCTGTCTTTCTCTTAATAAAAAAAAATAAAAAAAAAAATACACAAAGTCCCCCCTAACAGTAAAACCACCCACCCGCCAAACCCCATTTAGCTCTTTTACAAAATGCCCTCCCCCCCTAATCTAAATTAAAAAAAAAAAAAAGTTAGTTCCTGAAGTCCGGCGAAGAAAGTCCTGTCCCATGCGGTGAAGTCTTCTTCCAAGCGGCGACCTCTTCTTTCTTCTTCCAGGAACATCCGGCACGGAGCAGAGGGCAGAGTTGAAGACCGATGACCGTGGAGCTGAAGACCGGCGACCCTGGATCTAAAGACCGGCGATCCTGGAACTGAAGACCGGTGATCCTGGAAATGAATACCGGCGACCGTGGAGCCATGGAGTGTGGAGGATCCTCTTCGTACGATCGCCGCCATACTCTGGATAGTGAATTCAAGGTGCGCAATTAAAAATGGCGTCCCTTGAATTCCTATTGGCTGATTTGATTCTTCAACTTCAAATCAGCTGATAAGATGAGAGCTACTCAAATCCTATTGGCTGTTCAAATCAGCCAATAGGATGAGAGCTACTGAAATTCTATTGGCTGATTTAAATAGCCAATAGAATTTCAGTAGCTCTCATCCTATTGGCTGATTTGAATTTGAAGAATCAAATCAGCCAATTGGAATTCAAGAGATGCCATCTTTAATCGCGTACCTTAAATTCACTATTCAGTGTATGGTGGCGATCGTACGAAGAGGATCCTCCACGCTCCATGGCTCCGTGGTCGCCGGTCTTCAGTTCCAGGGTCGCCAGTCTTCAGCTCCACGGTCATCGGTCTTCAGCTCCGCCCTCCGCTCTGTGATGGATTGTACCCGGAAGATGAAAGAAGAGGTCGCCGCTTGGAAGAAGACTTCACCGCATGGGACAGGACCTTCTCCGCCGGACTTATGGAAGGGTGAGTACCAACCTGGGGGTTAGACAAATGTTTTTTTTTATTTAGATTAGGGTGGGCATTTTGTAAAAGAGCTAAATGCTCTTTTTAAGGGCAATGCCCAACAAATGCCCTTCGCTGCCAACATTCCATTGAGGATGTGTGTGCAACTGCCGATGGCAACGGACATTACACACGCAATTATAGTATAGATGTTGGGGCCTACAGACACTGAAGTGTAACATTTTCAGAGAAGCTTCCAGAAAAGCAAATTTAGGGACAGAATAGAATGAGCTTAAGGACGAAGACCAGAATCTTTTGTGAAGTATGCAGTGAAGAAAGGATGGAGAAGAATTTAAGGAGAAATAAAAAATTCAGAGGAAGAAATTAAAGGACCATTAAGACGGATAAAGAAAATGGAGAGAAAGTTTGACAAATGAGAGAGATGGTGAGAGACAAGAGGTAGTGGAAATAAGTGAGACATAAGAACATAGGTGGAATGATAAAGAGAGAGGGCATAAAACCCATGGAAGAATTGAGATAGTGAGGAGAGAGTGGGAGTACTAGAAAAATAATAAATGAAAGCAGAAAAGGGGGAAAATGTAGAAGAGATGATAAGATTCTGGAGTCCAACTCACAACTGCAACTTTCTCATTTAGTATTGCTGCTCACACCTACAAGCTTAATGCATATGTACAGCCTAGTTACCCCAATGCATATGTACAGCCTAGTGAGCCTAATGCATATGTACAGCCTAGTGACACTAATGCATATGTACAGCCTAGTGACCCTAATGCATATGTACAGCCTAGTGAGCCTAATGCATATGTACAGCCTAGTGACACTAATGCATATGTACAGCCTAGTGACCCCAATGCATATGTACAGCCTAGTGAGCCTAATGCATATGTACAGCGTAGTGACCCTAATGCATATGTACAGCCTAGTGAGCCTAATGCATATGTACAGCCTAGTGACACTAATGCATATGTACAGCCTAGTGACCCCAGTGCATATGTACAGCCTAGTGAGCCTAATGCATATGTACAGCCTAGTGACACTAATGCATATGTACAGCCTAGTGACCCCAATGCATATGTACAGCCTAGTGAGCCTAATGCATATGTACAGCCTAGTGACACTAATGCATATGTACAGCCTAGTGACCCTAATGCATATGTACAGCCTAGTGACCCTAATGCATATGTACAGCCTAGTGACCCCAATGCATATGTACAGCCTAGTGAGCCCAATGCATATGTACAGCCTAGTGACCCCAATGCATATGTACAGCCTAGTGAGCCCAATGCATATGTACAGCCTAGTGAGCCCAATGCATATGTACAGCCTAGTGACCCCAATACATATGTACAGCCTAGTGACCCTAATGCATATGTACAGCCTAGTGACCCCAATGCATATGTACAGCCTAGTGACCCTAATTCATATGTACAGCCTAGTGACCCCAATGCATATGTACAGCCTAGTAACCCGCATATGTATAGCCTAGTGACCCCAATGCATATGTACAGCCTAGTGACCCTAATTCATATGTACAGCCTAGTGACCCCAATGCATATGTACAGCCTAGTGACCCCAATGCATATGTACAGCCTAGTGACCCTAATGCATATGTACAGCCTAGTGACCCCAATGCATATGTACAGCCTAGTGACCCCAATGCATAGGTACAGCCTAGTGACCCTAATGCATATGTACAGCCTAGTGACCCTAATGCATATGTACAGCCTAGTGACCCCAATGCATATGTACAGCCTAGTGACCCCAATGCATATGTACAGCCTAGTGATCCTAGTGCATATGTACAGCCTAGTGAGCCTAATGCATATGCACAGCCTAGTGACCCTAGTGCATATGTACAGCCTAGTGACCCTAATGCATATGTACAGCCTTGTGAGCCTAATGCATATGCACAGCCTAGTGACCCTAATGCATATGTACAGCCTAGTGACCCTAATGCATATGTACAGCCTAGTGACCCTAATGCATATGCACAGCCTAGTGACCCTAATGCATATGTACAGCCTAGTGACCCTAATGCATATGTACAGCCTAGTGAGCCTAATGCGTATGTACAGCCTAGTGACACTAATGCATATGTACAGCCTAGTGACACTAATCCATATGTACAGCCTAGTGACCCCAATGCATATGTACAGCCTAGTGAGCCCAATGCATATGTACAGCCTAGTGACCCTAATACATATGTACAGCCTAGTGACCCTAATGCATTTGTACAGCCTAGTGACCCTAATGCATATGTACAGCCTAGTGAGCCCAATGCATATGTACAGCCTAGTCACACTAATGCATATGTACAGCCTAGTGGCCCTAATGCATATGTACAGCCTAGTGACACTAATGCATATGTACAGCCTAGTGACCCTAATTCATATGTACAGCCTAGTGACCCTAATGCATATGTACAGCCTAGTGACCCTAATGCATATGTACAGACTAGTGACCCTAATGCATATGTACAGCCTAGTGACCCTAATTCATATGTACAGCCTAGTGACCCTAATGCATATGTACATGACTTTTCAACTGCAAGCAGGAAACATTTCAAGCTAAAACAACTGAGATAACAAACAAAACAATAACAACAATGTATTTGGAAAGTATAAATTAAAGTCAAGCAGCAGGGAGACACTGCCCTTAAACACACACACATCTCTTCTTATGACCGTAACAGAGTCACCCACTTGTCTTTATTATAGAATCCCCACCATTTCAGTGGGTTAATGTTCCACTCTCTGCCCCTCGCTACAGGGCTCAGGCAAGCTGCACCACACTGACAATAAGCACTTGCTGTGATCCCATCCAACTGAGAACAGAAAACCTGCAATTATTATTCAGATCCTTCTAGGCCACATTGCCATTGTTGAAGACTGTATAATATTCTAAAGAACAGAGTAATCAGTAAATAAATGTGTAGGCTCTTTTTTTATTTCACTTCTGAAACTTTTTTTTATTTTGCCCTAGAAGCATGCAAAAAAGGAAATGCACTAGCAAAATAAGCCATGGTAATTATTATTATCATTATATTGCTAAATTTAGTACACCCCTGCAAATATACATTAGTATATGGGAGGTGTCCTAGTCATCAAGTCAGAGATTCCTTTTAAATTTAAACTGCTAACATTTTCATGCAAAAATAATTTTAAACTTTTAAATGATCGATCGTTCTTACTAAGGATAGAAAATTCAGAACAATTTGAGTCAGCGCCTGGAATGAATGTAGATGTAAAACATTTTGGATGCTAACATAAATCACACAACTACATGTCAAGGCTTGAGGGAATTTGTCATTTTTTACTTCATCTTACGGATTTATTATTTAATTCTACTGTTTACTCCTCTGCTTGTCTTGGCTGGAGCAAATTACATTTACATCTTTCAAATTGATGAAGATAATGACAGAGAAGCCCAGCGCCCCCACAAAACTGCCTTTGGTTAGATACTTATATGAGACAAAAACTGCTATTACTGTAAATAATCAATTCTTCTAAATGCATAACATGCTCATACCCAACATAACATTCACAGCTGCACATTGTGCAATTTAGACTTTACTATTTAGATATAGCACACTTAGTAAAGACAACCAGAGCTTCATTCCTTATCTCCTTCCATTCGTCTCTTTTCAGCTGTAATCCCTAGAGTCAGAAACCTACAGCAGTCATGCCATGTGTGATTTTATTAGCACACGGAGTGGTATCCTGAGCTTTGAAGCAGATTTTGGTGTCACACTTTTCACATTTCAACCTTGCTGTAGGGGCAGTAGGGCCAGGGGTCTGGGATTGTGCTTTATTATTATTAAAGGGACATTATACACTCATTTTTTCTTTGCATAAATGTTTTGTAGATGATCTATTTATATAGCCCATAAAGTTTTTTCTTTTAAAAAATGTATAGTTTTGCTTATTTTTAAATAACATTGCTCTGATTTTCAGACTCCTAACCAAGCCCCAAAGTTTTATGTGAATACCGTCAGCTACCTACTCCAGCTTGCTCCTGTTTGTGTAAAGGGTCTTTTCATATGCAAAAGAAAGGGGGGGGGGGAGTGTCTTATTTACCACTTGCAGTGGGCTTTCCAGCTACCTTTTCAACAGAGCTAAACTGACAGCTTCTAAGTAAGTTTTTAAACAGTTTTATACTGGATTTTTATATCAGTATCTGTGCATATTATTCTTTATAGTAGTATCTATTACATGCAGTTATATGAAAATGAGTGTATACTGTCCCTTTAATAAGAAGAATCAGAGTATTAATCATATTAATAATAAATATTCATTCTTAATTAATTATCAGATCTATATCATATTGCATCAGCATAAAACGTGCCAACATTTCTCTTTGGGGTATCATCATCTGTTAATGCTCCTGGTGTAACTATTTCCTTACACCTGTACTAGGGGCTGTAACTTAAGACCACTAAAAAAGAAACATTTCACCACAATGTAGTAATTAGCAGCAAAAGAGACCCAATATAACTGCTGCTGCCACGTAACCGGCAGCCCCTCATTTGTAATATAAGTGCACATGCCTAGCAGAGAGCCTCTCAGCCAGCTCTGGTTGGTTTGCAGCTGGGTGCACAGTGCTATACTGGTATATAGGCACTTTGTTGTGGTCAACTACAGACTGGGACAGCTCACTGGTTCACCGTGGATACTATTTTCAGTAATACAGAATATATCAATGAGAAAACAGATAAAAAGAAGCATTTTTAAAATAAATTTATAAGCAACTAGACATATTTACACTCTTACTTGGAAGAATTGCCTTATATATAGTGCCCGGCCCGAAATCTGAACCACATACAGTATTTATTTATTGATTTTCATCATTTCATTTTAGGACATCTATATATTTAACATTATTTATAGAAATGTATGATTTCTTAAAGGGACATTAAAGTCAAAGTAACCTGTTATGATTTAGATAGAGCTTACAATGTAAAAAATAATATCCCGTTTACTTCTATAATCAAATTTGCTTAGTTGTGTTGGTTTCCTAGTTTAAGAGGCAGCAGTGTTTGCAACAATGTACAACACTGTTACAAACACTGCTGTCATGTAGCAGTCATGACACTCATTAGCCTAGCTAGGTATGCTCTTTTAACAAAGTATATAAAAAGAATAAAGTCAATTTGATAACAGAAGGTAATAGGTTTTCTTGACATGACAGCATACTGAAGTAGTCTCAAGAGCATGTGTGTGTCTTGAGTACTATATAGCAGTAGTATTTGTACTAATGTTTGTAAAATATTATAAATATAGTGCTCACAACACATCAATGCTCCTGAGCCTTCCTACGTATTCTGTCATCGAAAAGTTTTGTTTCAGCAAAGAGAAATTTGGTAACAGAAGCCAAATTGACATTTGTTTTAAATTATACCCTATGAGGCTCATTTATCAAGCCCATTTATCTAAAGACCGCTGCTCCATAACCCTGTACGCCTGCTCTGATGAGGTGGACAGAGATCGCCACAATTCAACCTGATCAAGTACGATCAGGTTGATTGACACGCCCTGCTGGCGGCTGATTGGCCGCAAGTCTGCAGGGGGTGGTGTGGCACCAGCAGCTCACAAGAGCTGTGTGCAATGCTGAATACGGAGAGCATATTGCTCTCCGCATTCAGCGATGTCTGTCGGACCTGATCCGCACTGTTGGATCAGGTCCGACAGACATTTGATAAATAGGCCTCTAGATCTGAATCCCAAAAGTTTAATGTTGGCTTCTGTGATCATTTAATGGCAAATGGTTTCTTACCTAAAAAATTTTGCTGGTGGAAAATGTTACCACTGTAAAAATATCTCTAGGTCATTAAGGCTACGATATTATGGCTGTGCAATATGACTGTGCCATCAATGTTACAAGCAGTTTTTTCATTAGATGCCAGAGAGGGCTTTAATGCAGTGCTTCAATAGAAACATACGGCTAGATTTAGAGATGGGCGGTAGCCGTCAAAACCAGCGTTAGAGGCTCCTAACGCTGGTTTTTACCACCCTCTGGTATTTGGAGTCAGTCAGGAAAGGGTCTAACGCTCACTTTGCAGCCGCGACTTTTCCATACCGCAGATCCCCCTACCCCATTTGCGTATCCTATCTTTTCAATGGGATCTTTCTAACGCCGGTATTTAGAGTCGTGGCTGAAGTGAGCGTTAGAAATCTAACGACAAAACTCCAGCCGCAGAAAAAAGTCAGTAGTTAAGAGCTTTCTGGGCTAACGCCGGTTTATAAAGCTCTTAACTACTGTGCTCTAAAGTACACTAACATCCATAAACTACCTATGTACCCCTAAACCGAGGTCCCCCCACATCGCCGCCACTCTATTAAAAATGTTTAACCCCTAAACTGCCGACCGCACACCGCTGCCACCTACGTTATCCCTATGAACCCATAATCTGCTGCCCTTAACACCGCCGACCCCTATATTATATTTATTAACCCCTAATATGCCGCCCCCAACGTCGCCGCTACCTACCTATACTTATTAACCCCTAATCTGACGACCGGACCGCGCCGCTATTATAATAAAGTTATTAACCCCTAATCCGCCTCACTCCCGCCTCAATAACCCTATAATAAATAGTATTAACCCCTAATCTGCCCTCCCTAACATCGCCGACACCTAACTTCAAGTATTAACCCCTAATCTGCCGATCGGAGCTCACCGCTACTCTAATACATTTTTTAACCCCTAAAGCTAATTCTAACTCTAACCCTAACACCCCCCTAAGTTAAATATAATTTTATTCTAATGAAATAAATTAACTCTTATTAAATAAATTATTCCTATTTAAATCTAAATACTTACCTGTAAAATAAACCCTAATATAGCTAAAATATAAATTATAATTATATTGTAGCTATTTTAGGATTAATATTTATTTTACAGGCAACTTTGTAATTATTTTAACCAGGTACAATAGCTATTAAATAGTTAATAACTATTTAATAGTTACCTAGTTAAAATAATTACAAAATTACCTGTAAAATAAATCCTAACCTAAGTTACAATTAAACCTAACACTACACTATCAATAAATTAATTAAATAAACTACCTACAATTATCTACAATTAAACCTAACACTACACTATCAATAAATTAATTAAATAAAATACCTACAAATAAATACAATTAAATAAACTAACTAAAGTACAAAAAATAAAAAAGAACTAAGTTACAAAAAATAAAAAAATATTTACAAACATTAGAAAAATATTACAACAATTTAAAACTAATTACACCTACTCTAAGCCCCCTAATAAAATAACAAAACCCCCCAAAATAAAAAAAAATGCCCTACATTAAAATAGAAAAGCTCTTTTACCTTACCAGGCCTGAAAAGGGCCCTTTGCGGGGCATGCCCCAAAGAATTCAGCTCTTTTGCCTGTAAAAAAAAACATACAATACCCCCCCCAACATTACAACCCACCACCCACATACCCCTAATCTAACCCAATCCCCCCTTAAATAAACCTAACACTAAGCCCCTGAAGATCTCCCTACCTTGTCTTCACCACACCGGGTCCAGATCTGTCCAGAAGAGCCTCCGATGTCTTGATCCAAGCCCAAGCGGGGGGCTGAAGAGTGACGTCCATCCTCGGGCTGAAGTCTGGATCCAAGCAGCGGCTGAAGAAATCCATCATCGGGCTGAAGTCTTGATCCAAGCGGGCGCTGAAGAAGTCCATAATCGGGATCAAGTCTTCTATGAAGCAGCATCTTCAAACTTCTTTCTTCCGGAGCCATCATCTTCCAGCCGACGTAGAACATCCTCTTCTACCGACGCCTACTCGCCGAATGATGGTTCCTTTAAATGACGTCATCCAAGATGGCGTCCGTCGAATTCCGATTGGCTGATAGGATCAGCCAATCGGAATTAAGGTAGGAAAGCCAATCAGATTGAGCTCGCATTCTATTGGCTGTTCCGATCAGCCAATAGAATGCAAGCTCAATCTGATTGGCTGATTCCATCAGCCAATCAGAATTTTCCTACCTTAATTCCGATTGGCTGATAGAATCCTATCAGCCAATCGGAATTCGACGGACGCCATCTTGGATGACGTCATTTAAAGGAACCGTCATTCGGCGAGTAGGCATTGGTAGAAGAGGATGTTCTGCGTCGGCTGGAAGATGATGGCTCTGGAAGAAAGAAGATTGAAGATGCTGCTTCATAGAAGACTTCATCCCGATTATGGACTTCTTCAGCACCCGCTTGGATCAAGACTTCAGCCCCATGATGGATTTCTTCAGCCGCCGCTTGGATCCAGACTTCAGATCCAGTCTTCAGCCACCCGCTTGGGCTTGGATCAAGACATCGGAGGCTCTTCTGGACAGATCGGGACCCGGTGTGGTGAAGACAAGGTAGGGAGATCTTCAGGGGCTTAGTGTTAGGTTTATTTAAGGGGGGATTGGGTTAGATTAGGGGTATGTGGGTGGTGGGTTGTAATGTTGGGGGGGTATTGTATGTTTTTTTTTTACAGGCAAAAGAGCTGAATTCTTTGGGGCATGCCCCGCAAAGGGCCCTTTTCAGGGCTGGTAAGGTAAAAGAGCTTTTCTATTTTTATTTTAGAATAGGGTAGGGCATTTTTTTATTTTGGGGAGCTTTGTTATTTTATTAGGGGGCTTAGAGTAGGTGTAATTAGTTTAAAATTGTTGTAATACTTTTCTAATGTTTGTAAATATTTTTTTATTTTTTGTAACTTAGTTCTTTTTTATTTTTTGTACTTTAGTTAGTTTATTTAATTGTATTTATTTGTAGGTATTGTATTTAATTAATTTATTGATAGTGTAGTGTTAGGTTTAATTGTAGATAATTGTAGGTAGTTTATTTAATTAATTTATTGATAGTGTAGTGTTAGGTTTAATTGTAACTTAGGTTAGGATTTATTTTACAGGTAATTTTGTAATTATTTTAACTAGGTAACTATTAAATAGTTCTTAACTATTTAATAGCTATTGTACCTGGTTAAAATAAATACAAAGTTGCCTGTAAAATAAATATTAATCCTAAAATAGCTACAATATAATTATAATTTATATTGTAGCTATATTAGGGTTTATTTTACAGGTAAGTATTTAGATTTAAATAGGAATAATTTATTTAATAAGAGTTAATTTATTTCGTTAGAATAAAATTATATTTAACTTAGGGGGGTGTTAGGGTTAGGGTTAGAATTAGCTTTAGGGGTTAAAAAATTTATTAGAGTAGCGGTGAGCTCAGATCGGCAGATTAGGGGTTAATACTTGAAGTTAGGTGTCGGCGATGTTAGGGAGGGCAGATTAGGGGTTAATACTATTTATTATAGGGTTATTGAGGCGGGAGTGAGGCTGATTAGGGGTTAATAACTTTATTATAGTAGCGGTGCTGTCCGCTCAGCAGATTAGGGGTTAATAAGTGTAGGCAGGTGGAGGCGACATTGAGGGGGGCAGATTAGGGGTTAATAAATATAATATAGGGGTCGGCGGTGTTAGGGGCAGCAGATTAGGGGTACATAGCTATAATGTAGCTTGCGGTGGTGTACGGAGCGGCAGATTAGGAGTTAATAATAATATGCATGGGTCAGAGATAGCGGGGGCAGCAGATTAGGGGTTAATAAGTGTAAGGTTAGGGGTGTTTAGACTCGGTGTTCATGTTAGGGTGTTAGGTGCAGACTTAGGAAGTGTTTCCGCATAGCAAACAATGGGGCTGCGTTAGGAGCTGAACGCTGCTTTTTTGCAGGTGTTAGGTTTTTTTTCAGCTCAAACAGCCTTATTGTTTTCTATGGAGGAATCGTGCACAAGCACGTTTTTTAAGCTGGCCACGTCCGTAAGCACCGCTGGTATCGAGAGTTGCAGTGGCGTTAAATTATGCTATACGCTCCTTTTTTGGAGCCTAACGCAGCCATTCTGTGAACTTTAAATACCAGCGGTATTTAAAAGGTGCGGGGGGAAAAAAGCATGCGTAGCTAACGCACCCCTTTGGCCGCAGAACTCTAAATCTAGCCGATAGGTTGTTATTACGATTAGATCAATAATGGTAGAATTGACTTCATAAGAAGGGGGATAAAGCTGCTGCCGGCTTATAGTGAGGCGTTTCTGATGGGATTTGGAGCTCTAAATCTGTTTTCAGGTAGCTCTCTTAGAGATGCATCATCAGGGTATCAATAAAGTACACAGCCTTATGAGATCAGGCTCCAAAGGAAACAATTACAGCAGTTTATATAAAGGTAGCTTTGTCTTTCTACATCCAACATATGGCTCCATCTTGTAGTTTGTCAGTGGATACCCAGAGTGCGGAAACAATGTCAGAACCTACCACAAACAAACACTCCTAGAAAATGCCAGAGGAAATCAGTTGTTCCGTGCTCTATGCAAACTGATGGATAAATTAGACATTAGCATGACAGGATCACTGACCAACCATTCCAATTGCACTTAGTCCACAAAGTTAAACATTTTATTCATTAACCTCATGCACTGATCTTTTTCAGATTTATTTATTCCCCATATGACAGTGAAACATAAACCAGCACTTGGTACTTCAGTACCTGATTCACTTTTCAAAAAATGTCATCCCTTAATCATGTTTCAATAGAAAGCAGAAAATCAGAGCACCAAGCAGCATTAGGAAAACAAGAGAGTGGCAGCAAAATGCTGAGAAAGGTAAAGCCTTGAAATATTGGAAATACTATTAAGTAAAGACTCCTTTGTGTTGCTTATAAAATGCTTATTTGTCCCTTTTCAGAATTATCCCTACTTTACCTTCAGTATAATAGAAACATAAAGAATCGTTGTACAAATTGTATGAAAGAGATAATGTTTTTACTGAATTATCATCAAATTGTAGAAATGTTATCAAGCACAACAAAAATAAAATAGAATGGGCAATAATGTACCAGTATCACGTGCCACAACGCTATGTGCATAAGCTCAAATCCAGCAACATGTATACTGGATCCACAAACGATTCTCAGGAATTAAAGGGACATTCCAGCCAAAATTGGAAACCACATGGTTGCATTTCAGTTTTGAATAGAAGCATTTTTGTAATATACACGCATTAGCAAAAATGCTTCTAATAAAAGCTATAGCTGTTTTAAATGTGTATTTAAGTATGCACCGTGCGTATGCACTGTGCACCAGCATTTTAAACACAGCACTTGTTCAGAAAGCCTAAGGTGTTTGTACCATCTGGTAATGACTCAATTTGTTAATTGCTGACATGATACAAGCCCCACTTGTGCTCTGAGCAGCTGCAGTATTTAAAATGCTGGTTCTCTGAGAATATCTAGCTATGCTTCACAGCCACATGCAGAGAAAAATGCTATCATTAAAACAGTGATAACTTTTACTAGAAGCATTTTTGCCAATGCATGTATATTGCAAATATGTTTCTATTCATAGATATTATTAATCTTTGTGCATTTAAATTTTTACCAGAATGTCCCTTTAAGCTGCTGCAAGTGCTACAGATGGGGAGGAGAAGAGGAATAAAAGTTGGGTTCAGGCAAAAATCAACAGATTGACCCGCCCAGCTTAAGGCTGGACAGCCTGAGATGTGACCCGCCCAGCTTAAGGCTGGACAGCCTGAGATGTGTATGTTTCATTTTGAGGATTCCTGCCTACACTGTCAGAAAAAAATGTGCAAAAATTGTACCTTTAGGGGTACAACAGCTTGTCACTGGGGCAGTACCCTCAAAGGTACACCTGCTGTACCCTTTAAAATGGGTACAAATTGGTACCCTTGCAGATTGTACCTTTCAAAGGCAAATATGTACCTTTGGTGACTAGATTGGACCTCAGTCCTATGGTACCATATTGTACCCATAAAAAATGGTACAAATCTGGCCTTTTAAGGGTACTGCCCCAGTGACAAGCCCTTTGTACCTCATGATGGCAAATTTGTACTCAACACAGCATATCACAAACACTGTTTCATTAAATTTAGCATATAACATTCAAATATGCATTCAATTAATGTGTACTTTTTCAGGCAGTATTACAATAGCTACACTGCAGCTTTAACCCCTTAATGACCAAGGACGTACGCCACACGTCCTCAAAAAAAATACAGTTAATGACCGAGGACGTGTGGCGTATGTCCTTGGTCTGGAAAGCAGCTGGAAGCGATCCTGCTCGCTTCCAGCTGCTTTCCAGTTATTGCAGTGATGCCTCGATATCGAGGCATCCTGCAATAACCCCCCCTTGGCCATCCGATGCAGAGAGAGCCACTCTGTGGCCCTCTCTGCACCGGACATCGGTGGCCGGTATCGTTGGTGGGTGGGAGCAAGTCTAGAAGGCGGGTGGGCGGCCATCGATGTGCCGAGTGGAGTGGAGGGGGGCGGGATCGGGGGCGGGACGGACGGGAGCTCGCACGGGAGCACGCGCGTGCAAGGGGGGCGGCGGGCGGGCGCGTGCACGGGGCGGGAGCGGGAGGGAACCGCTACACTACAGAAAAATAAAGCTGTCAAAAGTAAAAAATAAAAACTTTTGAAAGCTGTAAATTAAAAGCTAAGGGATCTGGAAGGGGTGGGGGGTTGATCTTGGGGGGGGGGGGAGCTACACTACAGAAAAGGGCATTTTTTTTAAAAAAAGGCACATTTTTTTACTAAACTGGGTACTGGCAGACAGCTGCCAGTACCCAAGATGGCGCCCATTAAAGCAGAGGGGGAGGGTTAGAGAGCTGTTTGGTGGGGGATCAGTGAGGCTGGGGGCTAAGGGGGGATCCTACACAGCAGCATATGTAAATATGCTAAAAAAAACACACACATAAAGCCCAAATATAGCTTTTATTTTAGTACTGGCAGAATTTCTGCCAGTACTTAAGATGGCGGGGACAATTGTGGGGTGGGGAGGGAAGAGAGCTGTTTGGGAGGGATCAGGGGGTCTCATGTTTCAGGTGGGAGGCTGAGCTCTACACTAAAGCTAAAATTAACCCTGCAAGCTCCCTACAAGCTACATAATTAACCCCTTCACTGCTAGCCATAATACACGTGTGAAATGCAGCGGCATTTGGCGGCCTTCTAATTACCAAAAAGCAACGCCAAAGCCATATATGTCTGCTATTTTTTAACAAAGGGGATCCCAGAGAAGCATTTACAACCATTTGTGCCATAATTGCACAAGCTGTTTGTAAATGATTTCAGTGAGAAACCTAAAATTGTGAAAAATTTAAAGTTTTTTTTAAATTTGATCGCATTTGGCGGTGAAATGGTGGCATGAAATATACTAAAATTGGCCTAAATCAATACTTGGGGTTGTCTACTACACTACACTAAAGCTAAAATTATCCCTAAAAGCTCCCTACATGCTCCATAATTAACCCCTTCACTGCTGGGCATAATACACGTGTAGTGTGCAGTGGCATTTAGCAGCCTTCTAATTACTAAAAAGCAACGCCAAAGCCATATATGTCTGCTATTTCTGAACAAAGGGGATCCCAGAGAAGAATTTACAACCATTTAAGCCATAATTGCACAAGCTGTTTGTAAATAATTTCAGTGAGAAACCAAATGTTTGTGAAAAAATTAGTAAAAAAGTGAACGATTTTTTGTATTTAATCGCATTTGGCGGTGAAATGGTGGCATGAAATATACCAAAATGGGCCTAGATGAATACTTTGGGATGTCTACTAAAAAAAAATATATATACATGTCAATGGATATTCAGAGATTCCTGAAAGATATTAGTGTTCTAATGTAACTAGCGCTAATTTTGAAAAATAATGGTTTGGAAATAGCAAAGTGCTACTTGTATTTATGGCCCTATAACTTACAAAAAAAGCAAAGAACATGTAAACATTGGGTATTTCTAAACTCAGGACAAAATTTAGAAACTATTTAGCATGGGTGTTTTTTGGTGGTTGTAGATGTGTAACAGATTTTGGGGGTCATAGTTAGAAAAAGTGTGTTTTTTTCAATTTTTTCCTCATATTTTATAATTTTTTTTTATAGTAAATTATAAGATATGATGAAAATAATGGTATCTTTAGAAAGTCCATTTAATGGAGAGAAAAACGGTATATAATATGTGTGGGTACAGTAAATGAGTAAGAGGAAAATTACAGCTAAACACAAACACCGCAGAAATGTAAAAATAGCCTTGGTCCCAAACGGACAGAAAATGGAAAAGTGCTGTGGTCATTAAGGGGTTAATAAAAGTTTGTTTTGTATTTTGTTTTGCTTTGCCCGCCTCTTGCATATTACCAACAGCAATTGAACATAATTATTTTGCTGTACAACATGTATGTTGCATTCATTTTGGGTGACTGACAGTTATGTGAATATGAATAATTGAGCTGTACAAATGATATGGACTTGCAGGGTTTATCAGCCTTGAAGCACCCACCCCCCTCAACCTTTTGGTCACACAAGTGATTGTACCTTTTTGGGGGGATTAAATGGTACAGACATGGACCCTTTGACAGTTGGAAACATATTTGTACCTTATTTACCGCTATGGTACATATTAGTTCCTAAAGGTGTAATTATGATCCATTGAGGGTACAACCACAGCAGTTGTACCCTAAGTGTTCACAACCATACCCTTTTTTCTGACAGTGTAGATGTCTGCAGACTTTAGAATTTGTGAATAACAAAGGCAAACAATACGCCATGACGATTGTGCAGTGCTACTGTTGGAATATTTATTTTAATGCTTACTTCTTGTGTTTCCCACACATAGGCCTCTATTTAACAAGCTCCGTAAGGAGCTTGATGGCCTCTGTTTCTGGTGAGTCTTCAGACTCGCCAGAAACAGCAGTTATGAAGCAGCGGTCACAAAGACCGCTGCTCCATAACCTGTCCGCCTGCTCTGAGCAGGCGGACAGTCATCGCCGGAAATCAACCCGATCAAGTACGATCGGGTTGATTGACACCCCCCTGCTGGCGGCCTATTGGCCGTGAGTCTGCAGGGGGCGGCGTTGAACCAGCAGCTCTTGTGAGCTGCTGGTTCAATGCTGAATACGGTGAGCGTATTGCTTGCCATATTTAGCGAGGTCTGGCGGACCTGATCCGCAGTGTCAGATCAGGTCCGCCAGACCTTAATAACTAGAGGCCTGAGTCTCTAAAGTAATCTGAAAGTAGCAGTGGTCTACTCACAACCAGACGCACACAATCTGCATCAGACAGCAAACAAACATAAAGGCGATCAGACGTCAGTAACCAAGATACAACAAATCAGAGAAAATAGGTAATGAGCATTGTGAAGACGGGATGACAAATGGAAGAGGATACATGACTGACACGGGTGCTACAGGAAACTCTTCATTAGATCAAATTCCAGTTAACAGCTGGTATTAACAATAAAAATCACCATTAATGTCCTTTTTATATTTTGTTTATTAGCAGTTAAAGGGTCTTTAAAAAAAAACTATAATGCAATTGTAAGAGCATTATTTAAATGTTATAATAGTATTGTGGGGGGGAGGTTAAATTTAAAAAAATGAACAGATGGCACAAATTAATTTATTTAAAAAAAATGTTCTATTGAAACAGAATATTTTTATGTTATATTATCCCATTAAGAGCTTTTACATGGGATGTCTTATCAAATTCACCTGCAAGAAAAACTGTCAGATAGGGACTTCATTAAATTAAAGGGACAGTCAAGTATAAATTAAACTTTCATTATTCAGATAGGACTGTTAATTTTAATTGACTTTCCAATTTACTTTTATCATCAAATTTTCTTTTTTCTCTTTGTATTCTTAGTTTAAACTAAACATAGGTAGGCTCATATGCTAATTTCTAAGCCTTTGAGGGCTGCCTCTTATCACATGCTTTTTAAATCTCTTTTCAACACAAAGAGACAGAAAGTACACGTGGGCTATATAGATAACACTGTGTTCAGGCACAGAAAGTTATTTAACCCTTTCGTGACAGGGTTAAAGTGCCTACATCGGAACAACTGTTCCGATGTAGACAAATTGAAACTACGCGATCGTGCATACGATCGCGAGATTTCAATTATTGGATCGCATCTGGGGGGCGTCCCTACAATCCTAGGAACGCCCTCCAGACCGCGATTAAATCCCTGAAGCACAGAAGGCTTCAGGACAGCCGTTAGTTATGACGTTCCATTCCGTCATAACGGCTTTAAAGCCCAGTCTAATTATGACGGAATGGAACGGCATAACGGCTTTAAAAGGTTAAGATCTAGCACAAAACAATGCTAAATGCAAGACAATAGATAATAAACAGTCACAGTCAAGTGATCAGGGGGCTGGAAGAAGGTTCCTAGATACAAGGTAATCACAAAGGTAAAAAGTACATTAATATAACTGTGTTGGTTATGCAAAACTGGGGAATGAGTAATAAAGGGATTATCTATTTTTTAAAACAATAACAATTCTATGGTTGACTGTCCCTTTAAGTGAACAGAAGTTTACAGGAAAGAAGTTCTTAACAAAAATGACTTACCAGTTGGGTTAGCTCTGTGTCGGAAAATTAATGACAAGAGTAATTTGATATTTAAAGAGACAGTCTAGTCAAAATTAAACTTTCAGGTTTCAGATAAGATATGAAATTTTAAACAACTTTCTAAATTAGGTTTGTTCCCTTGGTATTCTTTGCTTAAAGCTAGACCCAGGTAGGCTCATATGCTGATTTATAGTGGGCAATTTATCAAGCTGAGGTGGACAGGGGCGCACATACGCGCCCCTGTCCTCCATAGCTCGCCTCTGGCAGGCTGAATTCCCCTGGCGGAATTCAGCATTGAACACGAGCGCTATTTTGCACTCGCTTGCAATCCCGCCCCCTGCCCATGCACAGTCAATCACACGCGGGCAGGAGCTGTGAATCTCCCCAGTCCGACTAGACTGCGGAGATTGAAATTTGCAAAACCTAAGAGGTGGCGAAAGGATAGGGAAGCAGTAGTCTGATGACCGCTGCTTGTTAAATACGCGTGCAGGTTTTCTTATGAGAACCTGCAGTCGGAGGCAGGCGAAGCCTGCCGAAAGGGCTTGATAAATCGCCCCCTTAAGCCCTTAAGGCGCCTCTTATCTCATTGCATTTTGACAGTTTTTCACAGCAAGACAGCACTAGTTCATGTGTGCCATATAGATAACATTGTGCTCACTCCCGTGGAGTTAATTATGAATCAGCACTCGTATTGGCTAAAATGCAAGTCTGTCAAAAGAACTGAGATAAGGGGCAGTCAGAAGATGCTTAGATACAAGGTAATCACAGAAGTGAAATGTGTATGAATATAACTGTGTTGGTTATGTAAAACTGGGGAATGGGTAATAAAGGGATTATCTATCTTTTTAAACGATAACAATTCTGTTGTAGACTGTCCCTTAAAGGATACAAACAGACTCAAGTTCATCATTTGTAGCAAATAAATGAAAATGTTGCTCTTCCAAAAGAACTTTTAAAGGGGTCTATAACAATAATTTAGAAACATGTATCAAATCATTATCAACAGAAACACACTATTAAAGTTTATGGGGATTTTTGTAGATAAATTATTTTATAAACTTTTCTAATGGCTTGTGATTAATCCCAAAGTTTGATTACAAGAAGAAAATGTGCATTTGAAATTGTTCTTATTTATTTATAGTTTATTTAAGATATAAAATATAAATGAATATAATATAAATGAAGACTCCTCAATGGTGCATATTGCAGTAGGTGTTCACTTGTGCGTCACTGTGCTACCAATTGTTGTAGCTGTTTTTGCGTCAGACACAAAAATCCCTTCAAATATGGGCAGCATATTACTGCAATACACTGCCACATTCTGCGATCCCGAGCGGACAGGTTCGCATGAGCGAACACTGTCTATCCGGCATTTGATAAATGCTGCCCTTGGTTTCATCCCCTCTCCAAACTGTCTGATGTTAAAGATGCAAATATTCCAAAATTCAAACCTTTTCTGGTCCCAGCCAGTTTGGATAAAGGGTTTTTACCTGTATTTTAACATTCCTTCACTTGTGTTTGACTGTCTTATGTTGACCCAACTTATCCTTAATTCTCTGATTTCTGCTTCAACCCACTGCCTGACCATACTGCATTTTTTGTCACTTGCTACTGGCATCTTATTACCCTGAATCTGGTATATGAATTTTTAATTTGTGCATATACACAGAATGGAAAGTGATCTATAGTTTTGTAATAGATCGATAACAGCGAGCAAGATATTGATTGTTATTAAGACTTAAAGGACCAGTCAACACATTAGATTTGCATAATCAACAAATGCAAGATAACAAGACAATGCAATAGCACTTAGTCTGAACTTCAAATGAGTAGTAGATTATTTTATAACAAATTTTAAAGTTATGTATATTTCCACTCCCCTTGTACCATGTGATAGTACCATGTGATAGCAATCAGCCAATCACAAATGCATATACGTATAGTCTGTGAATTCTTGCACATGCTCAGTAGGATCTGGTGACTCAAAAATTTTAAATATAAAAGACTGTGCACATTTTTTTAATGGAAGTAAATTGGAAAGTTGTTTAAAATTACATGCTGTATCTGAATCATGAAAATTTAATTTAACCTGAGTGTCCCTTTAAAATAATAAAACTCCTGGTCTATCTTGTTCTATAAATTGCTCTTGATGAATCCTGTAACATATTTAACTGTATTATGTATTTTCTGTGCTAAAAATGAGATGTAAAAAAGAAATTGAACACCCTTATAGAGACAACTTCAGGGGAGAGACATAAACAGCTAATAAGTTAATAATTATTCAGAACACAAAAGGAAATGATGCCCAAAAGAGAAGCACCACAACCAAGAACAGTATGCACAAATAGCACTCTAGGCCCTAACCAAATGGGCAGTGAAATAACAAACTAATAAAATATAACTTTTAGTGGTCTAAATTAAAAATGAGTCACAAACCTACAACATTTCTACCAACATTTACTTGAGACAATTGGGGATGGGCAGGCTGGTGGACTAGACATGAAGATCCAAATAGCAGAGTTATGTCACATGGGAGGTGGAGGTGGGTGTGGATTGATTGGAAGTGGATAGGTGCCTGGGAGTAGCTGAGTCAGGTGGGCAAACATGAAAATCACTGCATTTTAAGTGAGTTCAGAACATCATGCATTTAATAAAATATTTCTATCTTGCAGATGTTCCCTAAAACAGCCCACAACACTGCCCAACAATATGTGCATCTTTGCTTGTTGATACACACCCAGTGGCACCCATTTATGAAGTTGCCTAAGTAGTTTTGGGAGCTGGACTTGTTCTTCCTGGATCACTGACAAGCACTGCTCACATGCAATTTGTTGCACGCAAGCAGAGGGTGGGGTTGCCTCAAATGCATGCCAACAGGTTCTCCCAATGAGAACCTTGTTCACACAGATCTTCATACTTGCAGGCCAGAGAACAAGATATAGGGTTTAAATGCCTCATTGGTCTTCTCTGAGTCAGACAGCTCTATTTCAGGTAGGGAGTTATATCAGACACACTTCAGTGAAGATGGAGAGTCTCTCATGGTGCATAAAAAGTCAAGTAAACAACATGCCTCATCAACAGATTTAGTAAACTCTCCCTTGAGAACCAATATATCATGGAAAAGCATATACCATTCAATGGATCAGAGTTACTAACACGTCCCAACCCTCCCATGAACACACAATTAAGGAAGAGTATTTGGCCTCCACAGATTTTTTTTTTTTTTTTTTTTTTTGGGGGGGGAGGCAAAAAAATAATATGCCCCAAACATATTAAAATCAGTAGCAGGATAGAGTTGATTGTGTGTGCACATATGCTGCAAATCATTTTAACAAACTGTCATCAGAGCAATCACTCAAGTGGGCGCTTAGTCTTAGACATTAACCTACATCAAGGGTACAGATGGTGCTGTAGGGGACCTAATCTTCTACTTACGGTTTCTTCCTTTACTTTCTAAGAATTCCTCTCTTTACGTTTATCTTTTCTCTTTACAGAGCAACTTTAAGATTTGGGGCAGCACCCTTCTATAACATTAACTGGCTATGCTAAAGTATAGCGCAGCGGTTCCCAACCTGTGGTACGCGTACCCCTGGGGGAACTCGTAGGACCGGTTGGGGGTACGTGAAAATATTATTGGTAATTGCAGAATTTGAGCCTGCGCTGCCCGCCTTAACAAAAAAAAAATGTATTTATTTGGGTCCTCCTAGCGCTACTGATTGCACGCTGCAGCTATTTTAAGGTAGATTGGTGGCACAGCGTAAATGCATGCTACACTTTATAACGCGGGATGTTTGAGCAGGAATGGAAGTAAATTGGAAAGTTGTTTAAAATTACATGCTGTATCTGAATCATGAAAATTTAATAAAACCTGAGTGTCCCTTTAAGTTATTCCGCTAACCACAGTATATTAGTAAAACAAAAGTACTGTTGTCTGTAAAATTTTGTGTCTTATCGTATTGTTTCTCCACTGTACTGTTATCCTTGTACCCATGGGCAGCGCTGCGGAATCTGTTGGCGCTTTATAAATAAAGAATAAAGAATAATAATATGTAGGCAGGTTGGTGCCTTATACTAGGAGTGTAATACATCATACCCTAAGCGGATTTCCTAGTCACGGTGAGGCTGGGGATTACATACCCCACCCAGAACCCCTCACTAGTGACGTGACTCACACATTCCCAAGACAGATCACGGAAGTCTTTAGCCTCTTTAAACCAGAGGCTTGGGGGTGCATTGCAGGGGGAAGTTAAATGGGTACAGGGTATATCAAGTGCGTGTTTGAGGGGTGATTTATACACACACAAACCATTTTTAAAGCCTCCCTTTAAGTCCTTCAAAATGCTGGCTGTAGTGCAGTAACTACCAGCAAAATACATAAGAAGGGATAAACTAATTAGTGTGCATATGATAATATTTCGCATTGCATGTGTTATAATAGGATTACAGGAATTTACTGGATTTATGAATAATGGCATTATGACAAAATAATACTTCTATGTGTAATGGCGTGACTGTATTTACTGTGATCACTTTAAAAATATATCTTAAAGGGACACTGAACCCAATTTTTTTCTTTTGTGATTCAGATATAGCATGCAATTTAAGCAACTTTCTAATTTACTCCTAGCATCAAATTTTCTTCATTCTCTTGGTATCTTTATGTAAAAAGCAAGAAAGTTTAGATTCCGGACCATTTTTTGTGAACAACCTAGGTTGTTCTTGCTGATTGGTGGATCATTTCCAGGGTTCTAAACAAAAAAAATAGCTTAGATGTCTTCTTTTTCAAATAAAGATAGCAAAAGAACAAAGAAAAATTGTTAATAGGAGTAAATTAGAAAGTTGCTTAAAATTTCATGCTCTATCTGAATCACAAAAAATTGGGTTCAGTGTCCCTTTAAGAAGACACCCCTAAGAGCTGAAAGGGGAGGGAATGGAGTGAAAAAAAGATAAGTGATTTTAATGTGGCCATCGCATCTGTTCACCAATTCTTCAATGTCTTTGAGTAAGTCTCTTTACTTTGAGGACAAGAGTTCTCTTAAGTTAGGCTGCTATTATAAAAAAATCAAATACATTATAAAATGTAAAATAAAAAATAAAAGCCTTTAAATGTCATTAGGTTAATTTGAGTCGTTTGATTTAGCTGCTAACCTAAGAAAATTAAAAAAAAAACTTTTTTGAGGGATGGGTGGGGGTAATGAAGAAAGGAGGTACTCATAAATGAAAAACCTAATCAAGGGGTACGGGAGAGAAAAAAGGTTGGGAACCGCTGGTGTAGCAGATTGAAACAACACAATATACAGAACAATTACATTTACCCATGTTAGACTAAGCTTTATAGAGTAGATATATACAATTATAAATCATACTATAAACTGCATAAAAAGAAACATTTTAACTTTTATAGGAGAAATATAACCAAAAAAGCATTTACTTTTTAAAAGGAGGGAAAGATCAAAATTTAAATGTGCATGTGTGCATTAAATAGAAGCATTTTTGCAATATGCTGTACTTCCATTAACAAAAAAATTATTACTGTTTTTCCGTGGCATATTCACATATGCTGTGAGTGCCCCATGCACCAGCATTCATAAACCATGGCTTCTCAGATTGTCCTTGGGGGCTTTGATGACAGAAATTAAATATTCACTGATGCAATAAACCACCATAATCTCTATGAGCAGGCATGGTAATTAAACCTTATTTCTCTACTCACACGTAGCATATGTTCATATGCTGCTCTGTAATAACTTTTATAACAAGTATTTTTACTAATGGAAGTGATAGATAGATGGATAAATAGATAGATAGATGGATAAATAGATAGATAGATAGATAGAAAAATTCTCATAATTTTATATTACTAATATTTGGCATTTGTAAATTAGCATCCAAACAATGGCAGATACATGAAAGAATATTATACAAAAGCATAAAATGATCCAAGTTAAGGTACAATAAAGCTTATTAGACTAGTCAAGTAAACAGCATATTGTTTTTTAATAAGACAACACAGTAATATATCACAGTGCCCACCACCAAAACAAACGTCACTGCACAACTTCACATACATGATCCTAAAGGTCAACTGCAGCTGACACAAATAGTTCTCTTCAAATGGAAATATTAGAGCAAGATTTATCATTGATATTCTCCTATATTTGTGCCTAAAAATGGGCATGCAAATTAATCTACTTGTTTATCATTTACAAAATGCGCCTAAAATCGGGCAAGTCACGTTCGCCTAGGTGCACACAGATGCGCTTGTTAATTTGGCTAATTATTTATTTAGAAATTTTTTGTGCCTATGGAGAACACAAAGTTCTCCTACAAATACGTGCACTGGAGTTCTCCATAAGTACTGTGGAGAACAGCATTAGAAATCCTTTCTCTTTTTGCTCGTGTTGTGTGCACATCTTACTCAATGGAGTATTTTTTTATTTTAGCAGGGATATCTGTAGAGGTAATAAGTATATTAACATAACGTTGTTGCTTATGCAAAACTGCGTAATGGGTAATAAAGGGATTAGCTATCTTTTAAAACAATAAAATATTTAAATTAGACTGTCCCTTTGAAACAAATATAATTCTGGATAGTGGAAGTTTACTGAAGTGGTGTTTAAATAAACTAACAAAGAACACAAAAATAAAAAAAATTACATTTATATCTGTGTTTTTATAGCTATTTAAACTTATTACAATGATAAATTAGGAGCATTTTATGCTTTGACTAGAGAGATATATCATTAATTCGCCTTAGCTTGCCTTTGGAAAAAGCACAAAAAAATACTACAATTTTTATGATAAATTTGAGCAACACCAGTAAGCCTCTCCAAAGGCTGAGGTGAACGTATAGGAGAATAGAAATGAAATTCTCCAAGTGCTTGATAAATCTTGCTCTTAAAGGGACTGTCTACACCAGAATTTTTATTGTTTTAAAAGATAGATAATCCCTTTATTACCCATTCCCCAGTTTTGCATAACCAACACAGTTAAATTAATATACTTTTAACCTCTGTGATTATCTTGTATCTAAGCCTCTGCAAACTGCCCTTTTATTTCAGTTCTTTTGACAGACTTGCAGTTTAGCCAATCAGTGCCTGCTCCCAGATAACTTCACGTGCACGAGCACAGTGTTATCTATATGAAACACAAGAACTAACACCCTCTAGTGGTGAAAAACTGTTAAAATGCAGAACAAAGCAAAATTGGTGATATAAGTAAATTGGGAAATTGTTTAAAATGACATGCCCTATCTGAATCATGAAAGTTTATTTTGGCCTAGACTGTCCCTTTAAAGTCATCAAATTCTACATGTTTACAGATTCTGCTTGTACACCTGAGCCACAAAGAGCAGATTTTTAAAGCATTACCAACAACCTATAATTCTGAGACAATTAGAACTTCGTAGATCTAAACACACCAATGCAGCTGTATTATTCAATAATACAGGGAAGCCCTTCCTATGTTTCTTTTGTATTACCAGTATTTTAATACACAGCTTTAGCATTGACATCAATACTAGCTGAAACTCTGGGGAGAGGGACTTAATGACGCAAGCTCTAAACATTTAGAGATGGGGCTGTGAAGAGAGAGGAGTATTCACTCCACTGAGATCAAATCTCTGGTGCTGAAAATGTTAAAATAGGCTTTGCCTAACAGTATCCAGGGAGTGGCACCATAGGATTTACATGCTAAAAAGGTTAAATGTGCTTGTTTTATTACTCACTAGGGAAATTGGACATTTTTCCACCAAATCTTGCTAAAAAAGTCTATTTGGGCTGTAATAGATCTGATATGCACATAAAAGTCCCAAGTAATTAGAAAAAGACTGCAATCAGCAGTGACTGTTCTGGCACATACATACTAGGGCAGGCTCAAGCAGGCTGGATTAATATATTTTATTATTGATTGGAGACACTTTGTACTCACTTAATACTAAAAGCAGCCCTAAAGACTAGATCAAAACAGATTTGTTTTATTTTTAAATAATCACAATTATTAGTCTGCAGAGTTTATATGACCACAGGATTTGACTGCAGAGAGACACTTAAGCTTATAAAAGATGTGCTATTAAAACAATCGAAGATGGGTATTAAAGGGACATTTTAAGTTAAAGGGACATAGTGTTTCTGTATGCACAGAATACAGGAATCTCACAAAATGCACTATCCAACCTCTCTAGGGAGAGTGAGGGAAAAGCTACAATATTAAAATTAGAGGCAAAATAAATAATAAATGTGCCCTGCAAAGTTTGTTTTAATATACATAATTAAACATTTTATGAGGGATTCCATTTTAAAGGGACAGTAAAGCTTTCATGGTTCATTCGTTATTTGGATATTTGTTTGTCAAACAGATTCCAAATATGGCCACGGTTAGCAGCATAGCACTATTTTTTGTGATGGATCCGGATTTGCACAGACCTTTGTGTGTTGCACTTTAGCGCTAATATTTCCGCTACCCGCAACTATATTTGGAATTCATTTGACAAACAAATATACAAGTAACAAATGTTAAGAGACTTGCCAAATGACTTCCATAATCAAATTGCACACAGTCTTTTTATATGCACACTTTCTGAGGCACAAGCTACTATTGAGCATGTGCAAAAAAAGTTCACAGTGTATAAATATGAGTCTGTGATTGATTAATGGCTGTTACATGATATGATACTGGGTGCTGGCAAATTGAAGTAAATTTTCAAATTTGTCAGAAAAAAATATCTTCTACTCATTTAATATTCAGACTGAATTGCTATTGCATTGTATTTTTAAATGCAGTTATTGATTATAAAATTGTACTGTATTTAAGTATCTTTGTGTATCCTTAAGAGAACTAAAACAACCTGACAATAAACAAAAACATGACATGACGGCACTATTTACCATATGAAATGTGTATGTCATTAAGGGGAGTTCCTTAAAGGGACACTGAACCCAAATTTTTTTCTTTCATGATTCAGATAGAGCGTGCAATTTTAAGCAACTTTCTAATTTACTCCTATTATCAAATTTTCTTAATTCTCTTGGTATCCTTATTTGAAAAGCAAGAATGTAAGTTTAGATGCCGGCCCATTTTTGGTGAACAACCTGGGTTGTTCTTGCTGATTGGTGGATAAATTCACCCACCAATAAACAAGTGCTGTCCAGAGTCCTGGACCAATATTAGCTTAGATGCCTTCTTTTTCAAATAAAGATAGCAAGAGAACAAAGAACAATTGATAATAGGAGTAAATTATAAAGTTGCTTAAAATTGCATGCTCTATATGAATCACAAAAGAAAAAATTTGGGTTCAGTGTCCCTTTAATTTTTCTTATGGGATGTAGGGACGCTTGCATTATAATATAGTGCTCAATTTTCAGAATTGGGCCCTATGTGCTTAACTCCTTCAAATGGGAAAAACAAATAGTGAAAGTCAGCTCTAGTGCAGAAATGCACTACTGGAACTAGCTGAACACATTTTGTGAGCCTTAGACAAGAGGCATATGTGTGTAGCCACCAATCACCAGCTTGCTCCCAGTTTATTGCTTTACCTAAGGCTACATAGATTTGATAATAGAAATACACTGAAAGGTCTCCTAAAAATTGCATGCTAACACATAATAGTTGTTTTTTGACATTCCCCTTTAAAAGGACAGTCTAGTCAACATTATTTTTTTTTTATGTGATTCGGATAGGGCATGCTATTTTAAACAACTTTCCAATTTACTTTTATTATCAAATGTGCTTTGTTCTCTAGATATCCCTTGTTGAAAGATAAACCTAGGTAGGCTCATATGCTAATTTCTAAGCCACTGAAGGCCCCCTCTTATCTCAGTGCTTTTTGATAGTTTTACCAGCTAGACAAAGCTAGTGCATGTATCCTATACAAATAACATTGTGCTCACTCCCGTGGAGTTAATTATGAGTCAGCACTGATAGGCTAAAGTGCAAGTCTGTCAAAAGCACTGAAAAAAGGGGGCAGTCTGCAGAGGCTTAGATACAAGGTAATCACAGAGATAAAAAGTATAACAGTGTCGGTTATGCAAAACTGGGTAATGGGTAATAAAGGGATTATCTATCTTTTTAAATAATAATTCTGGAGTTGACTGTCCCTTTAAGTGCTCCCAGATACTAGGAGCAAAATTCATTGCTTACAGTTATTGATAGGGACGGCGCTGTTGCTGCCCAACAATCACACATGAACTGCCCAAAGTTCAGCAGCTACTAAATGAACAACAGCAAATATTACTTTTTATGGCAGCTGATATAATAGCAATAGTATTTTATGCCTGTCGTTCTTACATAATCACATTAACCCCCTTTTCACACAACATGTATAACTAAAACCTTCCTGATTCTCTGCCTGTCACTTGTCTAGGCTGTTTTTGCCTCCCCATAGCTTAAAATGCAGATGGGGAACTATTATCTGTGTTTTAGTGCAAATGAGCCCTAGATTGTCAGATCTTGGAATGTCACACACTACGCTTACAATACGCCTGGCAGAGGCATGGAATTCCATAGGAAATACCTACTGTTCCCTGCACCAATATACGTGCCTGGCGACGGGTAGCGTGTAATAGAATACACCTGTTCTTTTGGCGCGTTTGAATAGTGGGTGCACATTTTTTAAGCAGATTTGACACAACAATTGATTTTGGATAGCACTTCAGGTTACTCCATTTGAAAGAAATGTGGTTTTATAAATTAAACATTTTATTATAAGATGTTATAAAACAAACACTACCTTTATGGATTATTCACTTTAAGATCAGTTCCTTCAGTATATCCCAGCACCAGTTTTGGAGAATTAAAGGGTCGTGAAACCCAACATTTTTCTTTCATGACTCAGATAAAGCATATCATTTTAAACAATGTTCCAATTTATTTCTATTATCTAATTTGCTTTGTTCTATTTGTATCATTTGTTTAAAAAGCATACATCTATAGGCTCCGCAGCCTGGAGCTAGCTGCTGATTGGTGGCTGCACAAATATACATCTTAAGTAATCATACATCCAAGCACTTCAGCCACCAGAAGAAATCTTTGTTTAAAAGGCCTTTATTGTCATTTAGTTGGGTCCAAAAGTTTAAAAAAATGTACATGACGAAGAGCCTATTGTAGGTTTGAAATGAGAATAAAATGAGAATAGAGGTCTTTTAAACAAAGATTTCTTCTGGTGGCTGAAGTGCTTGGATGTATGATTACTTAGGATTGATAAGATTTGGCAAATCTTACTTCGTGCCCCACAAACAGGTGTGCTGTTCTCCCGCCTCCTTGATTCCAAATATACATCTTGTCATTGGCTAACCAATGTGCTCAGCTAGCTCCCAGTAGGGCATTGCTGCTCCTTCAACAAAGGATACCAAGAGAATGAAGCACATTTTATAATAGAAGTAAATTAGAAAGTTGCTTAAAATTGTATTCTCTATCTGAAATATGAAAGAAAACATTTGGCTTTCGTGTCCCTTTAAAGGCATATGCTTAGTGTATATACGTGGGTCACATACTTGATCATTGATGCACCAATCAGCTGCTCGGTATGCTCTGAGATTGGTGAAAAGAATGTAGAAGGTGTAAACCTGTTAGATGAATGCTTTTTAACCACTTAGAAGGGTTTTATGCTTTATAACAGTTTATTGTAAAATATTATTTGACAGTGCTGCCAACAATGCACTCAATACCTCTATGAAGATCCAAATTAGCCAGACACATCTGTAAACAATTTGTCATACTAAGGGTGGGCACAGCTGTGGCCTTAGCCCCGCCTACTAGACTAGATCTTCATGCAAAAGTAAATTATTAAAGGTAGCCGGCTAACAGCACACTGCTTTACTAGGTGAACAAAATGTGAACTCCCAGATTTATGAGACACACAGCGTGATGACGGTATCTGAGTGCCAAAGGACAAGAGCCTCACCTCATCCTGGTGTAATATGGCCTCAAAATCAGCCATTAACAAGTGTATAGGACCTGTATGTACTGGCAGACATAGCAACCCTAGCTTAGTGCTATTACTGCAGATTCATTATATATGTTACGATGGGAAACTCTCCAAAATAAACATATTATTTTGTGTTAAGCTTGCTGAACAACTTGTTATGGCTGATTGTGAGAATTTAATACACACCATCATGTTTTGCTTCATTACTTAAAGGGGGATTCTAATGCATAAATTATATTCTCTAAATAATTACATGCTTTGTAGCTGCAAACGTTGCAGCTCCTGGCGAGAATACGGCCTGTGATTGGTCGATACATGCAACTCCCTCTTCTGGCTGGCTGAACAGCCACATTAAGGAAATACATTCTCCCTTTAATTTATATAAATATATTCTTTTAACACATGTACTCACACACTATCTATGTTTAACACTAACAGTAACTTTTTCTCTCCTCATGTTTCCCTGAATAATAAAATGTAATAATATTTTTCCCAGGCTAATATTGCTTTTATTAATTATTTTTTTACAAATGGTAAATAGCCATTTTCTACATCTGGTGATGGATTCTCTAAAACATCCAATAAACTATTTCTTCGTTTGTATAGGATTCTATTACAGCTATTGCACTTGGGTAATTTAGTGGAATTGCAGTGAACATCTTAGAAGATAAACTGTATTCTCACTGACCCAGATTAACTATGTTTAAGAACATGAGATGTGAGCAACATTTCCAAAGGGTTCCAGCTGAGCATGATAAGTGAGCATATTGTTTTCTGACAGAAGAGTTCTAGGTGAATCAAGGCTACTGTGTCAGACGAGTTGTATGTTAGCCTAATCACCACTTTGGTCAAATAGTAACCCAAGTGGTATTAGAGATCCCTTCAGGGAGAACAATTTAGCGCTGGACTTGCCAGAGCTTGTGAAATGAAGACAGGAAATATTCGAAGCATATAGCAAAACATACACAACCCATATAAGCTATGTCCAGATGAATGTAGCTTTGCAAGAGTGTAACCAAGCCTTGGAACTTGGGCACTTAAAGGATGGCAGATGGATTTATACATTAGCTCTTTGTGCTGCTAAATTGCTCTCTTGAATTAAAACTGTTGCCTCTAGATACACAAAGCATTAGGCTGAAAAGTATAAGAGCACTGCTTGGTCAAACTCCATTACCAACTCAGTGGATGAGAAATATGTCACCTTAATGTAACATATTTTATAACTATCTTTAGGCAACCATTTATTCACATGTGGTGTATAATTACATATCCTATTCTATACCATCTCTAGAAGATACTTATATGTTCTTTACACTTGATTGATTTACGTCAATAGAAGTTACAGAATATTTGTATCCTGTAGATGTGTTAGAAAACGCCAATGATAAAGCATAACTATTCACTAAAGATTGGTAATATGGGTTATCATGGGAAAACAGTAAAAAAAACATAGCTAATTACGGTTAGTAAGCTTGTTTAAAATTATGTTGCATCAGTTTTCAGTTTCATAATACAGCAGGCATATTTAATACTTGGGGTGTCCCAGTTTCAGCCCATATTCAAGGCAGGGTTTCATTATTCCTCTGCATCTTGCTGATCAGAGTATCTACAGATTAATTCACCTGTGTTTAAGCAGAGAGACTCTGCCCTGTTTATGGAACTATACATATGCCAGATAATGCAGACTCTTTATGAATGATATATATATATATATATATATATATATATATATATATATATATATATATATATATATATATATATATATATATATATATATATATATATATATATATATATATATATATATATATATATATACTGGGAATACTGACTTATTGGCAAACAAGAATTCTGAAATCTTAACACTCTAGCAGAAAGCTCTCTGCAGCCCAGGAAGCTTGTGTAAGCTAAACCTGCTGAATACAATGCTTTATGAATCTTTTTTCTTGGAATCAAAAAACTTCCTTTTCTTCAGTTTTAGCACATGAAGGCAAAAGAGAAAACCCTTCTGAGTAATGTTCATGCCAAGTTGGACATTAACAAAGCATGGCTACTAATTTCTAAAGCATATGTAAGTATCACACTGTAACCAGAGCCCACTCTCTAGCACTGAACCAGTTAAACTGATAACTACATCTGGTTATGGTATTTTGTGCAGTTTATTTATCATGACTTCATATTGACAAGATGAGACTCAAAGTAGCACTGGGCACATCTAGTGAGGAGCCACAGTTAGATTTGTTTTAAATACATTTAAAAGGAAATGAGAGAAGTAACAGAAACATATTTCCAAAGGACTGATTATTTTCCCTTTGGAACTCTCTGACTTACCACCTCGGAGTCTTCAAAGCCATGGAGATACAGATCGTCGTACATAAGGATTCCAATTTATAGGAAAGGGGCAAGGCAATTGTGGTATGTAGGTCCAAGAATGAGGTACTCTGTGGCCTATTAAAAAAGGGATCTAATAAACAGGGATGAGAGAGGAAAGCAGAAGTGAGAGCTGTTGGAATTGCCTTGGTTTGGTCCCACCCTAAAAGCTGGAATAGGGAAGCCAGGCTGTTTCTCTTTTGCCTAACAATCATACAAGGGAACAATAGCACCCACCCACCTTCCCTTCCTCGTCACACATGGAGGGATGGCTTGTCTGATTGGCAGAAGCACATCCCTGGAGCATGAGGCTTTACGGCTGGGAGGCTGATGCAGGCAGGAGTTAAGCACCTGCCCACGGATACTGCTGAAGCTACAGAAACACAAAGACAACGGTGAAGGAAGATGAGCAACAGCATCTTTTATAATTGAAAGGCTCACATGTCAGGGCTAACTATTTGTAAAGACAAAAAGGAACATGGTTACAATCTGCAGGTGTAAGGAGTCTGTATACCCAAAGGACCTGGTCTCATTCTGTAGTCGCTGCTCTTCCAGACGCTCTGCATATTAACCCCTTAGCTGCTACTGCCTGCAAAGCACTGACTTGCAAAGAGGGAACAACCGTTCACAAAACTGTGCTCCAGTCCTTAATAGAACATAGTATGCTAATCCCAATGAATAGACAACATACCTAATCAACTTGAATGCAAGTTTTCTTCCAGACAGTGCAGTCATCTAGTTTAAAATCTGGATTTGATTAGATTCTATTTTGTCTAAATAAATTAAACTTGATGGGGGAATTTTGCAGTCAAACTGTAACAAGATATCAACTGGAATAGAATGATAGTATGGGGCAAGGATATTATAATGTACAAATGGTTACATTTTTAATGTATCTGTCACTGTATAATCTCTATTAATATTTCATGATAAGACATAAGAAAATATATATTTCTTCATTGGTCCCATACAGAATATTATTCTTTTTTGCTGATATTACGATTTTTTTAAGAAAAGACTTTTGAGGTTTCAAACACGAATATGAATAACCATCTAATTCTAGAAATCATTTAGACTACTATAATGTATCACACCTAATAAAAACAGTGAAGTAAATATAGAAAATTGAAATGTTAAATGTTTTAAAATATATTAATATAAATTAAGATTAAGCTTTAGTTTGTATGCTAGTGGAGGCTTGTTCCTGTCAACCAATAAAATTGTTGGAGTTGTCTGTCAGTCTGTGCAGTATCTGCACAATAACAGTAATTATTAACTGCTTGTTTCAAAAGAAACATAAACACGATTTACATAACAAACATAACATGTTTTATATAAAATATCTAACATTTATTTTCTGTACTTTCAAATAAAGAAGTTAGAGAAAATAATAAGTAAAAGTTAAATAAATATATAAATAGTAAAATGTTATAAAATGTATCATGCTAACTGATTTAAGAGGTAAAAGTATTTACATTTTACTTTGTTGTATTATAGTGTTCAATTTTAAAAAAACTGTTCAATTTCTGACTAAATGTGTTTTCAATTTGCATGTATGTAAAGGCTTGTCTCTGTTAACCAATAAACTGTGAGAGTTGCCTCTGTCATTCTGTACACCATATAAATTATGTTTACATAACCAATTTAACCATTTTTCATGTAAAATATTTTACTGTTTAACTGCTGCTCTTTCAAATAAAAACAAACCAGAGAAGATAATGAGAACAGTCAAACAAATCTATGAGTACAGATGTTTAATGTAATATATATATATATATAAATTGATGTACTTTTAGTTTGCTTGCTTGTGGAGGCTTGCTCCTGTCAACCAATAAAATTATAGAGTTGTCTCTATCAGTCTGTGCATTGTGCTTTTAGCTTATATGCTTGTTGAAGCTTGTTCCTGTAAACCAATAAAGTAATATAGTTATCTCTGTATGCAGATGAAATGAATGTACTGCTTCTTTAAATATATATGGTTGCACAAATTTATTATGGAAATTAATTAAAGAGACATGTATATATTTATTTTTAATTTGTTGCATTACAGTGTTCTACTAAAAAAATGATCAAACTCTAAATTAAAGGGATGTTCAAATAATGAAAATGACATGATATGTAAGAAAGAGCACCTGATAAATATGCTTAAATATTTCTGCATGAAAAAAGGTTATGTAAAATAAGTAAATGCATTAAAATAAATACATATTTTTCCTAGTACTCTATTGGTCACTAGCTGGTAGGCTTACTACCACATAAAAAGTAGGTTTATTCAAAACAGGGATTTTTTTAATTTTTTTATTTTTAAAAAAGAAGGCACTAGAATATATGTTTTTAAAAACATTCCCATTTAGATGGAACATAAACAAATTGTAAGTATCATGTCAATTAAAATGTACCTTTAGTTTGCATGCTTGTTAAGGTTTGTCCTTGTTAACCAATACAACTTTGAGCTTGTTTGTTTTACATAACAAACATACCCCAATTTGTATCAAAGGTTTTACTGTTTAATAGCTGCTGTTAAAAAAAAAAAGAGAGAAAAATCAGAGAAAATAAAAACAGTGAAACAAATATAAAAATAGAAAATGTAAAATGTACAATGTCTAAAATTACTTAAATTAGTTTAACCATTTGAGTGCTAAGCACTTTCCCACCTGGGTGCTAAGCTTTTTTCATTTTTTTTTTTTTAAATTTGTATTTTGTGAAAAACATTTTTTAACTTTGTTTTCTGTATTTTCAGATCCCCAAGACTTACACTGTTAGGTTAGGCGATTACCTTTCCAACGGTGGGTCTTGGGAGTCTGTAGCTGCTTAGATGCCTGAGATACAGGCTTCTAAGTAGCATGCCCCCTGCTTCTATGCTTAACATTGTTAAGTATAAATAAAGTTGCTCGAAGACGTCATCACATCATTGCTCGTGACGTCACAATGCATAACGTGAAGCCCCGGCGATGCCTGTCACTATGCAGGCCCGACCGCTGGGGTAGGAGCGGGTGGGAGCCCCCAGATCTCCCTTAAGGTGGGAGAGTGCTAGTGACGGCTCTGAGCCGTCGTTAGCACCAGAGTGGGAAATTCTGCGACAGCTCAGAGCCGTTGTTAGCACTCAAGGGGTTAAAGGGACAGTCTAGTCCAAAATAAACTTTTATGATTCTG
This sequence comes from Bombina bombina, assembly GCF_027579735.1. Taxonomy (NCBI): domain Eukaryota; kingdom Metazoa; phylum Chordata; class Amphibia; order Anura; family Bombinatoridae; genus Bombina; species Bombina bombina. The sequence goes on along the minus strand of NC_069501.1, from coordinate 972,386,828 downwards.
ATAGAGAATGTAATTTTAAACAATTTTCCAATTTACTTTTATCACCAATTTTGATTTGTTCTCTTGGTATTCTTAGTTGAAAGCTAAACCTAGGAGGGTCATATGCTAATTTCTAAGCCCTTGAAAGCCGCCTCATCTCTCAGGGCATTTTAACAGTTTTTCACCACTAGAGGGTGTTAGTTCATGTGTAACATATAGATAACACTGTGCTCACACATGTGGAGATCCAGTGAGCCAGCTCTGATTGGCTAAAATGGATGTCTGTCAAAAGAACTGAAATAAGGGGGCACTTTGCAGAGGCTTAGATACAAAGTAATCACAGAGGTAAAAAGTGTATTATTATAACTGTGTTGGTTATGCAAAACTAGGGAATGGGTAATAAAGGGATTATCTATCTTTTTAAACCATAACAATTCTGGTGCAGACTGTCCCTTTAATGTGTAATTTCTTCTCTCAAATAATCAGATAAAATGTTTGTCTTCCCTATCTTTAAACATTTTTTTTTAATAACTGTTTTGAATCCGTAACCCTGAAAGGTCCATATCAATGTCAGAAACAAAGTAGCGGTGCCCCACTGAACATATCTACGTTGAGTGTCTGCATTATGTATCAATCAATAGAATTTCTCATCACAGATTATCACTATCTGAAGATCATACACTGTAGCTGTAGTCACTCAACACCACAAGCAGAATCTGACTTGAGCAGCTAATTTTCAGCTAGTACGGATATCGATGGTAGATGAAACATAAGTGGCCTTATCTAGTCTATATGTTCTCCTATTCAAGAATAGCAGCTAAAGTTTCACGAGCTTCATACTTAGCCACAATAATTCAATAAATTGCCTCTTACAGTACAATGTTTTTAGAGGTGAGGCATTTAATGCTGTGGTGTAGCTCATATATATTCATTTCTGTAGAATTTATTATTTTTATATATTTTTGACTGTTGCATTTCCACATGGACATTTTAAAAAGTATTGAAATTATTATTTTATTACTTTTGTTATTTTATTTAAAAATAAATTAAAATGGTGTTGCTGCTCAAAAAATATATATACATGGTATATATAAAACCTACATTTTTCCTTTCATGAGTTTTAATAGAGCATACAGTTTTAAACAACTTTTATCACATTTTCTTTGTTTTCGTTATTATCCTTTGTCAAAAAACAGGAAGGTAAGTGTGAAGGAGCAGCAGTTTTGCAGCAATGCTACACATTAGCAGGAGCGCTAGATGGCAGAACTATTTCCTGTCATGTAGTGCTCCAGACGTGCACGCTACCTATTTAGATATCACTTCAACATAGAACAACAAGAGCACTAAGCAAATTTGATAATAGAAGTAAATTGGAAACTTTTTTTTAAATTTTATTCTCAATCTGAATCATTAAAGAAAAATTTGGGGTTTCATGTCCCTTTAAAAACACATAAATGTATACGGGGAAACATTTGAATTAAAGCTTCTTTTTTCCCGCAGTAAAATATAATTTGAATAAAAAAATGCAATTTAAGAAAAGTTATGACAAGTTTTAACTTTTTCTGTGAATGTGGCACACAGATGTGAGAACGCTTCAAGGAAAGTTTATCACAAAACCAATGACAACTTCTGTCAGACACATTTTTGCATTTGAATCCATAAGACAAAAACTCTCTTTCATTTTGAATTTGACTTTTATATCCATTGAACTGCTGAACATATGGATGATAGATTTCATCTCCTTTTTACTTTAATATTTATTAAGATCAGTAATGGATCCCTGTAAGGGCCATGGTGCAAAAAAAAATGTTGGCCTCCCCCAAAGGTAACTCTGTAATAAGCAATAGTAATAATATTATTGCTGCTCTGTATAATAACTTTGAGGATAGATAGATCTGCAACCTGCACTAATTAAAGGCTCTCCTGGATTAGGATTATACAAATCCTGCACACACCTATGTATAGACTGGCTACTATGGGCCCCCCAGCACTTGTGCCCTTGTGCAACCGCAGCTGCTGCACCAATGGTAGTTCCGCCCCTGATTAACCTCTTAACGACCAGCGTTGTACCCTGTACAACGCTAGTCGGTATGCCCTTAAGGACCAGCAACATACTCTGTACATCGCTGCAGTCCTGGGCTTCTCTCTGCCGCAATCTTACTAAAAATAGTGGGGCACTGCAGAAATAGATTTGCAGAGCTACCGATGCAGAGAGAGCCACTCTCTGCCGGACAGCGGTGGTGCCGATCGTTGGTGGGTGGGAGCCATAGCAGGGAGGCGGGTGGGTGGCCCATCGCCGGTGTGCGTTCTGGATCTTGCAAGTGTTTGACGTGAGCGTGCACGGAGGCGGGGTTCGGGAGTGCACGGTCATCAATTGTGAACAGCCAAAGGAGGGAGAGGGGAGAGGGAGAGGGAACTTTTTTTGGAAAGGGATCCGGGTATTGAGGGGGGAAGCTACACTACAGAAAATAGGGGGTTTATATATATATATATATATATATATATATATATATATATATATATATATTTGTATATAAAAAGGGCAAATTTGTTAGTAAACTGGGTACTAGCAGACAGCTGCCAGTACCTAAAATGGCGGCCAATAGGTTGAGGGGGGAGTCTTAGAGAGCTTTTGGGGGGATCAGGGAGGTTGGGGGTAATGGGGGGATCTACACTTCATATAAAATATATAAAAAAACAACAAAAAAAAACTAAACAACACCTTTAGTTTTATACTGGCAGACTTTCTGCCAGTACTTAAGATGACACTGACAATTGTAAGGTGGGGGAGGGAAGAGAGCTGTTTAAGAGGGGTCAGTGAGGCATCAGGGGGTGGGATGTGTCAGGTGGGAGGCTGATCTCTACACTAAAGCTAAAATTAAAGTGAATGTCAATTTTCAGCAATGAGTGCCCGGTTTTTAAAAACACTTTTAAAAACAGGGGCACTTTCATTGATGAAAATTTACATTGCACCGGATTTGTAGAAATACTTACCTTTTAGTTCTGCAAACCCAGATCGGCGATCCCAGCCTCAGTTCCTCTGTACTGACGTCAGAAATGACAAAATCGGCTTCCTCCAATCATGGCTTGCACCCCAGAGCGTCCATCTCATGATGCTCGGCCGTGATTGGAGGAAGCCGGTTTCGTCATTGCTGTGGTTGTACAGCAGGAAGAAGAAGGCGGGGGATCATCGATCTAGCTTAGCAGAAGTAAAAGGTAAGTATTTCTACAAATCCGGTGCAATGTAAACTTTCATCAATGAAAGTGCCCCTGTTTTTAAAAGTATTTCTAAAAACCGGGCACTCATTGCTGAAAATTTACATTCACTTTAACCCTACAAGCTACCTAATTAACCCCTTTACTGCTGGGCATAATACAAGTGTGGTGTGCAGCAGAAATTAGCGGCCGTCTAATTACCAAAAATCAATGCCAAAGCCATATATGTATGCTATTTCTGAGCAAAGGGGATTCCAGAGAAGCATTTACAACCATTTGTGCCATAATTGCACAAGCTGTTTATAAATAATTTCAGTGAGAAACCTAAAGTTAGTGAAAAAGTTAACTTTTTTTTTTTATTTGATCGCATTTGGCGGTAATATGGTGGCATGAAATATACAAAAATGGGCCTAGATCAATACTTTGGGTTGTCTACTATACTACACTACAGCTAAAAGTAATCCTACAAGCTCCCTACAAGCTCCCTAATTAACCCCTTTACTGCAGGGCATAATACAAGTGTGGTGCGCAGCGGTATTTAGCGGTTTTCTAATTACCAAAAAGTAATGCCAAAGCCATAAATATCTGCTATTTCTAAACAATGGGGATCCTAGAGAAGCATTTACAACCATTTTTGCCATAATAGCGCAAGCTGTTTGTAAATAACCTAAAGTTTGTGGAAAAGTTAGTGAAAAAGTTAACGTTTTTTTTTTTTATTTGATCACATTTGGCGGTAAAATGGTGGCATGAAATATACCAAAATAGGCCTAGATCAATACTTTGGGTTGTCTACTAAAAAAAATATATACATGTCAAGGGATATTCAGGGATTCCTGACAGAAATCAGTGTTACAATGTAACTATCGGTAATTTTGAAAATAAAAAAGATTTGGAAATAGCAAAGTGCTACTTGTACTTATTGCCCTATAACTTGCAAAAAAAAAAGCAAAGAGCATGTAAACATTCAGTATTTATAAACTCAGGACAAAATTTAGAAACTATTTAGCATGGGTGTTTTTTGGTGGTTGTAGATGTGTAATAGATTTTGGCGGTCAAAGTTAGAAAAAGTGTGTTTTTTTCAATTTTTTCATCATATTTTATAATTTTTTATAGTAATCTATAAGTTATGATGAAAATAATGGTATCTTTAGAAAGTCCATTTAATGGCGAGAAAAACAGTATATAATATGTGTGGGCACAGTAAATGAATAAGAGGAAAATTACAGCTAAACACAAACACCACAGAAAAGTAAAAATAGCCCTGGTCCTTATGGATAAGAAATTGAAAAATGGTCTGGTCCTTAAGGGGGTTAGAATTCTAATGATATTATGGGAAACATGTAAAAGACAAGACCAGAAGCATTATTACTAGTTTCTTTTTTTTACCCTGCTACACTGATAATAAAATGACAGTGGAGTTTTTGGTTATATGAGAACTATGCTTCTATGACTTGCTACAAAAAACGTATCATGTCAGCAGAGTTTCTCAATTTGCAATGAAACAGAAATATCCAGCGTATGTTAATTGCTGAGCTTTTGACTCTTTTGACAAACATACCTGGCCTTTAAAGTCTACCTTATCTTCTGTCCCCGAGAGAATGGTGTGGGGGGGGGGGACCTGATGGGAGCGAGTGTGACTGGGGCGGGGCCGGGGGTGACGGGGATGTGAGCAGGCATGGCGAGGGCTTGGCCGGGTGGGAGTGGGCATGGTCGCAGTCACACGAGAGAGAGATCAAAAGAGAGGTGGGAGAGAGAGAGCAAAAGAGAGGGGGAAGAGAGAGATCAAAAGAGAGGGGAAGAGAGAGAGCAAAAGAGAGCGAGAGAGAGAGCAAAAGAGAGGGGCAGAGAGAGCAAAGGAGAGGAGAGAGAACAACAGAGAGGGGAAAGTGAGCTAAAGAAAGGGGGGAGAGAGCAAAAGAGAGGGGAGAGAGCGCAAAAGAGAGAAGGGGAAAGAGAGCAAAAGAGAGGGGGGAGAGAGAGCAAAAAAGAAGGGGAGAGAGAGCAAAAGAGAGGGGAAGAGAGAGCAACAGAGAGGGGGTGAGAGAGCAAAAGAGAGGGGAAAGAGAGCAACAGAGAGGGGGAGAGAGCAAAAGAGAGGGGATAGAGGGAGAGAGCAAAAGAAGGGGAGAGACTGCAAAAGAAAGGGAGGAAGAGAGCGAAAGAGAGGGGGGAGAGAGCAAAAGAGACGGGGGAGAGAGAGAGCAAAAGAGAGGGAGGAGAGAGTGCAAAAGAGAGGGTGAGACAGAGCGCAAAAGAGAGGGTTAGAGAGAGAGCACAAAAAAGAGGGGGAGAGAGAGAGCGCAAAAGAGAGGGGGAGAGAGAGAGCAAAAGAGAGGGGAGAGAGAGCAAAACAGAGGGAAGGAGAGAGAGCAAAAGAGATGGGAGGGAGCAAAAGAGAGAGGAAAGAGAGCAAAAGAGAGGGGAGAGAGAGCAAAAGAAAGGGAGGAGAGAGAAAGAGCAAAAGAGAGGGGGAGAGAGAGCAAAAGAAAGGGGGAGAGAGAGCAAATGATAGGGGGAGAGAGAGACAGCAAAAGAGATGGGGGGAGAGAGCGCAAAAGAGAGGGGGAGAGAGAGCGCAAAAGAGAGGGGGAAAGAGAGAGCAAAAGAGAGGGGGAGAGAGAGCAAAAGAGACAGGGGAAAGAGCAAAAGAGAGGGGCGAGAGCAAAAGAGAGGGAAGAGAGAGAGAGACTACAAAAGAGAGAGGGAGAGAGAAAGAGCAAAACAGAGGGGGAGAGAAAGAGCAAAAGAGAGGGAGAGAGAGAGAGAGAGCACAAAGAGAGGGGAGAGAGAGAGCTCAAAAGAGAGGGGAGAGAGAGAGCAAAAGAGATGGGGGAGAGAGAGCAAAAGAGAGGGGGAGAGAGAGAGATAGAGAGAGAGAGAGCAAAAGAGAGGGGGAGAGAGAGAGGGCAAAATAGGGGGGGGAGAGAGCAAAAGAGAGGGGGAGAGAGAGAGAAAAAGAGAGGGGGAGAGAGAGCAAAATAGAGGGAGAGAGAGCAAAAAAGAGAGGGGGGAGAGAGAGAGCAAAAAAGAGGGAGAGAGAGAGCAAAAGAGAGGGGGGAGAGAGAGAGAGAAAAAGAGAGAGGGAGAGAGAAAGAGCAAAACAGAGGGGGAGAGAAAGAGCAAAAGAGAGGGAGAGAGAGAGAGTACAAAGAGAGGGGAGAGAGAGAGCTCAAAAGAGAGGGGAGAGAGAGAGCAAAAGAGATGGGGGAGAGAGAGCAAAAGAGAGGGGGAGAGAGAGAGATAGAGCAAAAGAGAGGGGGAGAGAGAGAGGGAAAAATAGGGGGGGGAGAGAGAGCAAAAGAGAGGGGGAGAGAGAGAGAAAAAGAGAGGGGGAGAGAGAGAGAGCAAAATAGAGGGGGAGAGAGAGCAAAAGAGAGGGGGGAGAGAGAGAGCAAAAGAGAGGGGTAGAGAGAGAGCAAACGAGAGGGGGAGAGAGAGAGAGAGAGAGAGAGAGAGAGAGAGCAAAAGAGACGGCGGAGAGAGAGAGCAAAAGAGAGGGAGGAGAGAGTGCAAAAGAGAGGGTGAGAGAGAGCGCAAAAGAGAGGGTTAGAGAGAGAGAGCACAAAAAAGAGGGGGAGAGAGAGAGCGCAAAAGAGAGGGGGAGAGAGAGAGAGCAAAAGAGAGGGGAGAGAGAGCAAAAGAGAGGGAGGGAGAGCAAAAGAGATGGGAGGGAGAAAAAGAGAGAGGAAAGAGAGCAAAAGAGAGGGGAGAGAGAGCAAAAGAAAGGGAGGAGAGAGAAAGAGCAAAAGAGAGGGGGAGAGAGAGCAAAAGAAAGGGGGAGAGAGAGCAAATGATAGGGGGGAGAGAGAGACAGCAAAAGAGATGGGGGGAGAGAGCGCAAAAGAGAGGGGGAGAGAGAGCGCAAAAGAGAGGGGGAAAGAGAGAGCAAAAGAGAGGGGGAGAGAGAGCAAAAGAGACAGGGGAGAGAGCAAAAGAGAGGGGCGAGAGCAAAAGAGAGGGAAGAGAGAGAGAGACTACAAAAGAGAGAGGGAGAGAGAAAGAGCAAAACAGAGGGGGAGAGAAAGAGCAAAAGAGAGGGAGAGAGAGAGAGCACAAAGAGAGGGGAGAGAGAGAGCTCAAAAGAGAGGGGAGAGAGAGAGCAAAAGAGATGGGGGAGAGAGAGCAAAAGAGAGGGGGAGAGAGATAGAGAGAGAGAGCAAAAGAGAGGGGGAGAGAGAGAGGGCAAAATAGGGGGGGGAGAGAGAGCAAAAGAGAGGGGGAGAGAGAGAGAAAAAGAGAGGGGGAGAGAGAGAGAGCAAAATAGAGGGGGAGAGAGAGCAAAAGAGAGGGGGGAGAGAGAGAGCAAAAGAGAGGGGTAGAGAGAGAGCAAACGAGAGGGGGAGAGAGAGAGAGAGAGAGAGAGAGAGAGAGAGCAAAAAAGAGGGAGATAGAGAGCAAAAGAGAGGGGGGAGAGAGAGAGAGAGAGAAAGAGAGAAAAAGAGAGGGGTCGAGAGAGAGAGCAAGGGGTGGGACCGCCGCTCTGCAAAAAAATGGCCCGTGTACACAGGCTTTAGGACTATTAAGCAATAATAATCTAGTGGTCTTGTTCACACAGCATTGATTATATTATTGGTGATAAAAACAAGAAATGGCAAAAGAAGAATTAATTAAACAAACTTTGTATAAAAACTGAATTATGGAAACAACATATGTATTATATGCAAAAAAAAAGTTTTACATTTAAAATTACATAACATTTTATTTTATAGAGAGACCATTTTTTTGACAATATATGCATTCTCTTACCCCTCCTAACTCACATATAATATTAAAATAAACCAACAAATATAAAATACTTGTAACAAAAATCATCCTACACAGAATTTCACAAAATGTCATCTATTTTTACACTGACCCAGTTCTACTGTGTATTTAGATACCTGCAATATTGTATGAGCTCAGAGAAACAAGGACCTATTTGCCCTGATATAAACAACACAATAAAATGAGTCTGGCGGCTTCTGCCAGGTAATCATAATTACTATGGCAATCACTTGACAGCTATAAGGACACAAAACTCATTATCTGAATGATACAAGACCCTGATTAAAAATGGGGTCTTGTGGTATATGGTGAGGGAGTGATAAAGGACTCTTTAGATTCACTAGATCCCTCATTCAGCACCAATGCTGTAAGATATTTATGACAATCAGCTGGCAACTGAGTGGACACAGGACCACTCATTTGAAAGAGGAGGATTGATGTTTTCAAATAAGGGTCTCCTGCATCTCTATTGTGGAGAACAACAGAGGGGATAAACAACCCCCCTGATTTGTTTCATTTACCTATGGCTAGATCTGGTGAACTGGTGTTGCCATGTGATCAATTGATGACTACTTGGGCAGGTGACCCTACTTTCAAGAGTCCCTTGTCCCCTTTTATGAATTTATATGGGGGTCCTTTTTAGACCACAGAACATGCAAAAAGTCACCAAGTAGAAAGGCCATTGTCATTCACTTTCCAGTCCTATCATTTGGAAAGGGCAATCCTTTTTTCCTAAGAGGAGTATTGTGTTGAGTGTGTCGTATGCTGTATTTAGGTAATGTCCTTTGCTGCCATTAACCAGTGGCATCACTAGGGGGGGGCGGGGGGGGGCGGGCCGCACCCAGGTGACACCCACCAGGGGGTGACACCAAAAAAAAAATTTTTTTTTTTTTTTTTTTTAAATTTTATTGAAATTCAAGGAAATACAATGTTGATATGCATGGATTTTTTTTTATTAGAGGGGCTGGCATTTGTGAACATTGGTGGGACTGGGGAAGATGTAGACACACAATTTTTTTGCCCCTTGAGCCAGTGCTGCAATTTCAACAAATAGTTTTCCCGGCTGCTTTTGCTTGTTTGTACTTTGCTTCTCCCCTGCCCAATTTCGCTATGAATGTTGTGGGCATGCCGTGGGGCTTGCAAAGTTGCGCTGCTAGCCTAAACCTGCCTGCCTATCTGTGCTCACTGCTCAGTGACATGTGGAGCAGTGGAGTCACTCACTGCTGTGCTGTCTCTCTAAACGGGAACTGGCAAATCATGAGGGGATGCCTTGCACCTGACCGCATGACTGTTTGACACTGTCTTTAATGTGAAGGAGCCACGTATGATGCCCACCAGACCATTACGGTTATGGTACACTAAGTGCACACTGAACAGGTAGGAGGGCGGGCGGGGGTCTGGGGGTGGGCAGAGTGCAGAGGTGATTGGCCATAAGAAGTGGTAGGCACGCGGCCCGGGGCTGTGCACTGACAGACTTGGAACAGAGTCAGAGAGCAGAATTTTCATAGTTTGCACCTAAAACTTTTCTTTAGTGATTTATTTTTAGAGTGTTCTGTTTATCTTTCATTTGATGCTCTGCTGAGCCAGGGAGCAGCTCTAGGCATGAGCTTTATAATTAATGCAGTGCAGTTTACATATTTTGTACGTGTGTGTCTGAGTTTTTGTGTGTGTGTGTGTGTCTCAGTGTTTTTGTGTGTGTGTTTTTGTGTGTGTGTCTGAGTGTGTTTCCGAGTGTTTGTGTGTGCATCTGAGTATGTTTTAAGTGTGTCTGAGTGTTTGTATGTGTGTTTGCCTGTGTTTTTGTGTGTGTCTGCTTTCTGGGGGGGGGGGTGACACCATAACTTACCGCACCGGGTGACACCAACCCTAGTGACGCCACTGCCATTAACCTTATACAGTCAAAACATTAGGTACATTATTTTATGACAATCACCTACTTATGAGACCCCTCATGGGAAATCATGGGTTCCCTTTTGCAAAGTGAGGTTTAAAGGGACAGTCTAGTCCAAAAAAAATAGGGCATGTAATTTTAAACAATTTTCCAATTTACTTTTATCACCAATTTTCTTTGTTCTCTTGGTATTCTTAGTTGAAAGCTTAACTTAGGAGGTTCATATGCTAATTTCTTAGACCTTGAAGGCCGCCTCTTAAGAATGCATTTTAACAGGTTTTTCACCACTAGAGGGTGTTAGTTCATGTTTTTCATATAGATAACACTGTGCTTGTGAACGTGAAGTTACCTGGGAGCCATCACTGATTGGCTAAACTGCAAGTCTGTCAAAAGAACAAATAAAGGGGCAGTCTGCAGAGGCTTAGATACAAGATAATCACAGAGGTAAATATATAAATATAACTGTGTTGGTTATGCAAAACTAGGGAATGGGTAAACAAGGGATTATCTATCTTTTAAAACAATAACAATTCTGGTGTAGACTGTTCCTTTAATGATCCTCTCTGTTTTATGGGGGTAATAAGGCTTCTAAAGTGTGTCTGATGATTACCATACAACATTAGAAGGGCATATAATATTTTATTCAAATGAGGGATCTCATCCCTCTCATTTAAAAGCGGGTCTCTATAATAGCCCCTACTATTCCATTGTGGCCAGTGGGGCATGAAATAATTGTTTGTCACAGTGATTGCCTGCAACTTAAAGGGACACTCAGGTAAAATTAATTTTTAATGATTCAGATACAGCATGTAATTTTAAACAACTTTCCAATTTACTTCCATTAAAAAAAATGTGCACAGTCTTTTATATTTACACTTTTTGAGTCACCAGCTCCTACTGAGCATGTGCAATAATTCACAGACACTACGTATATGCATTTGTGATTGGCTGTTTGCTATCACATCGTACTAGAGGAGTGGAAATATACATAACTTTGAAATTTGTTAGAAAAAAAATATCTACTACTCATTTGAAGTTCAGACTAAGTGCTGTTGTATTGTCTTGTTATCTTTCATTTGTTGATTATGCAAATCTACTGTGTTTACTGGTCCTTTAAGCGTATAAATGGCTTCTTCATTTGAAAAAATGGATCATTTGTCCCTCTACTTTAAAAACATGGTGTTAAAACTACAGAATAGCTGCTGTAGGTGATCACCAATTGTATGGCATTCATCTTAGAGGGTCAGTAAAGTGCAGACTCTCCTCTTTTCTCCCTCTAAGTGGCGCGTGAAGGGAGATATAGGTGCCAGAATACATAGCCTAATCACCTGCATCTCTAGCAATGAGAAAGTGCCACTGGCCACTAACTCATTGTGTGTGACATCATAAACCAGGGCCTACTCCAAAAATAGGTCTGGGCATTGTAAGGCAGAGCAGCCCACTCCTTACCCACCTTTTTTTATTTAACCAAATAACAAAACTGACAAGTATAATGTACTAGTTTTGATTTACAAAATCATTTAAAATGTGTAATACTTTTCTGTCACTGTATTTTGTAAATTGATTGTCATTAAATAAAAATGTAAAGTTAAATGTAATAAAAAGAAGGATCTACGGAAGTTCACATTTAAATAAAGAATAAACATCACAAATACATTTAAAAGTACAGTAACACTCATAATGACACTGATAACAAATGATTTAATAAAAATATTGAATAAATAAGTTTTTAGGGCTCGAAGATATGATGTGCTAGAAAAAAAGGACTGCAATTGGCTTTAACATAGAGATACATTGATATACCTGTCTAAATATGTATTTATATTTATATATGTTTATATGTGTGTACATATGTATTTATATATTAATATTTGTATATATGTATTAACAGACATATATTTATATAAATACATAAATACATATGTATATATATATACACACATAGGCCCCTATTTAACAAGGTCTGTCGAACCTGATCCGACAGTGCGGATCAGGTCCTACAGACCTCGCTGAACACGGCGAGCAATACGCTCTCCGTATTCAGCATTGCACCAGCAGCTCACAAGAGCTGCTGGTGCAACACCGCCCCCTGCAGACTCGCGGCCAATAGGCCGCCAGCAGGGGGGGTGTCAATCAACCCGATCGTACTCGATCGGGTTGATTTCCGGCGATGTCTGTCCGCCCGCTCAGAGCAGGCGGACAGGTTATGGAGCAGCGGTCTTTGTGACCGCTGCTTCATAACTGCTGTTTCTGGCGAGCCAGCAGGCTCGCCAGAAACACGGGGCATCAAGCACCATTAGGAGCTTGATACATATGCCCCATAGAGTGCAATGGAGTCATTTGCAGTCAAGTAGCTGAAAACACACACACATATATATATATATATATATATATATATATATATATATATATATATATAGGTTAGCACTCTAGCATAACTTCTTAGAGCCTGAGTCACAAATGAATATAGGTATACAAGAAAGACTCTTCTCTCTTTTTAATAGGTTTTTCAACATTTATTTTCCAACGTTTCGAAACGTTGAAAAATAAATGTTGAAAAACCTATAAAAAAGAGAGAAGAAAGAGAAGAGTCTTTCTTGAATACCTATATATATATATATATATATATATATATATATATATATATATATATATATATATATATATATATATATAGACAGATATATTTTACCAAAATAAACATTCGATATACTGTATGTAGAAATATGTATTTATGAATACATAGAACATATTCTGCTATGTGAAGAACATTGGAATGTGAAATATTAATACGCCATGTTGGATTGGTGCACTTCAGAAAACGCAATCAGGTTTGCGTGCAAACAAGGGTGTTAGTTTTTTTTAATTTCTACTTTTTCTTCTCCATTGAAGTCTACGGGGGTATACATTAACGTGGTTGCAATATTCAGACTTCAGGTTTTTGCGCGCGTCTGGTTAGTGCTTGTGCGAAAACTTTTTACTTTCAACTTGTAATACGCACGCTATCCAACACACGCAAAAAGCCTCTGTCTGCATGAGCGGGAGTGATAAATAGCGTACCACTTGTAATCTAACCTGGTAGGTGACTGGTTGCAAATACTTCCAGAGTCCAAAGCCTCCTGGTCCTGAGAAGCATCTGGGAAATGTTGGTCAGTTATTGTGCTCAATGAAATAACAGTTCTACCCACATTAGAATTTGTTTTTTGTGTATAACAATGCAGATAGGAATATATCTTTTGCACAGTCCTTTCTGTGTAAAATGTCAGTGTCAGAGACTAGACTGAACAAACCTTAGTTTGCATCTCACAGCACTTTTCCTCTGCATAACTCTCTTTTAAAATACTACAAATGACAGTCACTACCCGCAGTTCAGTTTGATTTATATTTGCTTCAGTGTTAAACCTAGAAGTGACTACAAATGACAGTCACTACTCACAGTTCAGTTTGATTTATATTTGCCTCAGTGTTAAACCTAGAAGTGACTACAAATGACAGTCACTACCCGCAGTTCAGTTTGATTTATATTTGCTTCAGTGTTAAACCTAGAAGTGACTACAAATGAGAGTCACTACTCACAGTTCAGTTTAATTTATATTTTCTTCAGTGTTAAACCTAGAAGTGACTACAAATGACAGTCACTACTCACAGTTCAGTTTGATTTATATTTGCCTCAGTGTTAAACCTAGAAGTGACTACAAATGACAGTCACTACCCACAGTTTAGTTTGATTTATATTTGCCTCAGTGTTAAACCTAGAAGTGACTACAAATGACAGTCACTACCCACAGTTCAGTTTGATTTATATTTGCCTCAGTGTTAAACCTAGAAGTGACTACAAATGACAGTCACTACCCACAGTTCAGTTTGATTTATATTTGCCTCAGTGTTAAACCTAGAAGTGACTACAAATGACAGTCACTACCCACAGTTTAGTTCGATTTATATTTGCCTCAGTGTTAAACCTAGAAGTGACTACAAATGACAGTCACTACCCACAGTTTAGTTTGATTTATATTTGCCTCAGTGTTAAACCTAGAAGTGACTACAAATGACAGTCACTACTCACAGTTCAGTTTGATTTATATTTGCCTCAGTGTTAAACCTAGAAGTGACTACAAATGACAGTCACTACTCACAGTTCAGTTTGATTTATATTTGCCTCAGTGTTAAACCTAGAAGTGACTACAAATGACAGTCACTACCCACAGTTCAGTTTGATTTATATTTGCCTCAGTGTTAAACCTAGAAGTGACTACAAATGACAGTCACTACTCACAGTTCAGTTTGATTTATATTTGCCTCAGTGTTAAACCTAGAAGTGACTACAATTGACAGTCACTACTCACAGTTCAGTTTGATTTATATTTGCCTCAGTGTTAAACCTAGAAGTGACTACAAATGACAGTCACTACTCACAGTTCAGTTTGATTTATATTTGCCTCAGTGTTAAACCTAGAAGTGACTACAAATGACAGTCACTACATGCAGTTCAGTTTAATTTATATTTTCTTCAGTGTTAAACCTAGAAGTGACTACAAATGACAGTCACTACCCACAGTTCAGTTTGATTTATATTTGCCTCAGTGTTAAACCTAGAAGTGACTACAAATGACAATCACTACCCACAGTTCAGTTTGATTTATATTTGCCTCAATGTTAAACCTAGAAGTGACTACAAATGACAGTCACTACCCGCAGTTCAGTTTGATTTATATTTGCTTCAGTGTTAAACCTAGAAGTGACTACAAATGAGAGTCACTACTCACAGTTCAGTTTAATTTATATTTTCTTCAGTGTTAAACCTAGAAGTGACTACAAATGACAGTCACTACTCACAGTTCAGTTTGATTTATATTTGCCTCAGTGTTAAACCTAGAAGTGACTACAAATGACAGTCACTACCCACAGTTTAGTTTGATTTATATTTGCCTCAGTGTTAAACCTAGAAGTGACTACAAATGACAGTCACTACCCACAGTTCAGTTTGATTTATATTTGCCTCAGTGTTAAACCTAGAAGTGACTACAAATGACAGTCACTACCCACAGTTTAGTTTGATTTATATTTGCCTCAGTGTTAAACCTAGAAGTGACTACAAATGACAGTCACTACCCACAGTTTAGTTTGATTTATATTTGCCTCAGTGTTAAACCTAGAAGTGACTACAAATGACAGTCACTACTCACAGTTCAGTTTTATTTATATTTGCCTCAGTGTTAAACCTAGAAGTGACTACAAATGACAGTCACTACTCACAGTTCAGTTTGATTTATATTTGCCTCAGTGTTAAACCTAGAAGTGACTACAAATGACAGTCACTACTCACAGTTCAGTTTGATTTATATTTGCCTCAGTGTTAAACCTAGAAGTGACTACAAATGACAGTCACTACTCACAGTTCAGTTTGATTTATATTTGCCTCAGTGTTAAACCTAGAAGTGACTACAAATGACAGTCACTACTCACAGTTCAGTTTGATTTATATTTGCCTCAGTGTTAAACCTAGAAGTGACTACAAATGACAGTCACTACATGCAGTTCAGTTTAATTTATATTTTCTTCAGTGTTAAACCTAGAAGTGACTACAAATGACAGTCACTACCCACAGTTCAGTTTGATTTATATTTGCCTCAGTGTTAAACCTAGAAGTGACTACAAATGACAATCACTACCCACAGTTCAGTTTGATTTATATTTGCCTCAATGTTAAACCTAGAAGTGACTACAAATGACAGTCACTACCCGCAGTTCAGTTTGATTTATATTTGCTTCAGTGTTAAACCTAGAAGTGACTACAAATGAGAGTCACTACTCACAGTTCAGTTTGATTTATATTTTCTTCAGTGTTAAACCTAGAAGTGACTACAAATGACAGTCACTACTCACAGTTCAGTTTGATTTATATTTGCCTCAGTGTTAAACCTAGAAGTGACTACAAATGACAGTCACTACCCACAGTTTAGTTTGATTTATATTTGCCTCAGTGTTAAACCTAGAAGTGACTACAAATGACAGTCACTACCCACAGTTCAGTTTGATTTATATTTGCCTCAGTGTTAAACCTAGAAGTGACTACAAATGACAGTCACTACCCACAGTTTAGTTTGATTTATATTTGCCTCAGTGTTAAACCTAGAAGTGACTACAAATGACAGTCACTACCCACAGTTTAGTTTGATTTATATTTGCCTCAGTGTTAAACCTAGAAGTGACTACAAATGACAGTCACTACTCACAGTTCAGTTTGATTTATATTTGCCTCAGTGTTAAACCTAGAAGTGACTACAAATGACAGTCACTACTCACAGTTCAGTTTGATTTATATTTGCCTCAGTGTTAAACCTAGAAGTGACTACAAATGACAGTCACTACTCACAGTTCAGTTTGATTTATATTTGCCTCAGTGTTAAACCTAGAAGTGACTACAAATGACAGTCACTACTCACAGTTCAGTTTGATTTATATTTGCCTCAGTGTTAAACCTAGAAGTGACTACAAATGACAGTCACTACTCACAGTTCAGTTTGATTTATATTTGCCTCAGTGTTAAACCTAGAAGTGACTACAAATGACAGTCACTACATGCAGTTCAGTTTAATTTATATTTTCTTCAGTGTTAAACCTAGAAGTGACTACAAATGACAGTCACTACCCACAGTTCAGTTTGATTTATATTTGCCTCAGTGTTAAACCAACCTAGAAGTGACTACAAATGACAATCACTACCCACAGTTCAGTTTGATTTATATTTGCCTCAATGTTAAACCTAGAAGTGACTACAAATGACAGTCACTACATGCAGTTCAGTTTGATTTATATTTGCCTCAGTGTTAAACCTAGAAGTGACTACAAATGACAGTCACTACTCACAGTTCAGTTTGATTTATATTTGCCTCAATGTTAAACCTAGAAGTGACTACAAATGACAGTCACTACCCGCAGTTCAGTTTGATTTATATTTGCCTCAGTGTTAAACCTAGAAGTGACTACAAATGACAGTCACTACCCGCAGTTCAGTTTGATTTATATTTGCCTCAGTGTTAAACCTAGAAGTGACTACAAATGACAGTCACTACTCACAGTTCAGTTTGATTTATATTTGCCTCAGTGTTAAACCTAGAAGTGACTACAAATGACAGTCACTACTCACAGTTCAGTTTGATTTATATTTGCCTCAATGTTAAACCTAGAAGTGACTACAAATGACAGTCACTACCCACAGTTCAGTTTGATTTATATTTGCCTCAGTGTTAAACCTAGAAGTGACTACAAATGACAGTCACTACCCACAGTTTAGTTTGATTTATATTTGCCTCAGTGTTAAACCTAGAAGTGACTACAAATGACAGTCACTACTCGCAGTTCAGTTTGATTTATATTTGCCTCAGTGTTAAACCTAGAAGTGACTACAAATGACAGTCACTACTCACAGTTCAGTTTGATTTATATTTGCCTCAGTGTTAAACCTAGAAGTGACTACAAATGACAGTCACTACTCACAGTTCAGTTTGATTTATATTTGCCTCAGTGTTAAACCTAGAAGTGACTACAAATGACAGTCACTACTCACAGTTCAGTTTGATTTATATTTGCTTCAGTGTTAAACCTAGAAGTGACTACAAATGACAGTCACTACTCGCAGTTCAGTTTGATTTATATTTGCCTCAGTGTTAAACCTAGAAGTGACTACAAATGACAGTCACTACTCACAGTTCAGTTTGATTTATATTTGCCTCAGTGTTAAACCTAGAAGTGACTACAAATGACAGTCACTACATGCAGTTCAGTTTGATTTATATTTGCCTCAGTGTTAAACCTAGAAGTGACTACAAATGACAGTCACTACTCACAGTTCAGTTTGATTTATATTTGCCTCAGTGTTAACCCTAGAAGTGACTACAAATGACAGTCACTACATGCAGTTCAGTTTGATTTATATTTGCCTCAGTGTTAAACCTAGAAGTGACTACAAATGACAGTCACTACCCACAGTTCAGTTTGATTTATATTTGCCTCAGTGTTAAACCTAGAAGTGACTACAAATGACAGTCACTACTCACAGTTTAGTTTGATTTATATTTGCCTCAGTGTTAAACCTAGAAGTGACTACAAATGACAGTCACTACCCACAGTTCAGTTTGATTTATATTTGCCTCAGTGTTAAACCTAGAAGTGACTACAAATGACAGTCACTACTCACAGTTTAGTTTGATTTATATTTGCCTCAGTGTTAAACCTAGAAGTGACTACAAATGACAGTCACTACTCGTAGATCAGTTTGATTTATATTTGCCTCAGTGTTAAACCTAGAAGTGACTACAAATGACAGTCACTACCCGCAGTTCAGTTTGATTTATATTTGCCTCAGTGTTAAACCTAGAAGTGACTACAAATGACAGTCACTACCCGCAGTTCAGTTTGATTTATATTTGCTTCAGACAGAGGTTCTGTCAGGGTTGGGTGTCTAAATGTTAAACCTTGCAGTCCCCTGTGAGAAACTGCTCTACTTTCAGCACCACCGACTTAATATAACCAGTTCACAGCTAGAGAAGTACTTGAGGTTCAGACCCATGACTTTATGAATTCCATAGGGAGTAGATGTATGAAGTGGCTGGGCATTTAGCCTGTTGTCCATAAGTGCTTTGTAGGATGTAGTCTTGCAGGTTACAGCACTAGTTGATGACACTTTATTTACAGGGAATATGACAACCCCAGTATTTGCTTCTATGTAAGTGAAATATTTGTATTCCTTTCCTGCAGATAATGTATTAAACAGTTTCAATTAGTAAAAGCATTTTAATTGCTTAATCAGGGTAGCATTTCAGTGCCCCATGTGACAATATAAGAGCTTATTCACCCTGACTGCTAGATACATACTATACTAGCTAGATTGATTACCATGCAAGTTAGTTACCTATCGACACCTATGTAACTCAGAAGTCATTGCTATAGGTATGTGCACCAGGTGCTAATCTTAGTGTGAAAAGGTATAAAGCAATACAGGGCCAGTATACTTTTATCTTTTATGTCCTTTGTTGAAAAATAATTCCCAGTGTATATAAATGGGGAAGGTGTATGTTTGCATATTACCCTTTGCTACTCAGTGACTAATTATTTAGTCTTCTGAATATATTCTACGTTGTAAGAGTGCAAAAAAAAAATATTGTGGTGTGTAATTAAGACCCAGGGTTCTTCTTCTACTTTGGAAAGTGGGATAACACACAGCCCCAGGGAAACTACATTTGAATTTGGTTGTGTAATTATTTCTGTTTTGCATTTGGGTCCCTGCGGTAATGAAATCAGAATAGAATCATCCCACTACCAGAGACCAGTCTGTAGCTTCTACAGATTTCATACAAGCACAGTCAGAGATTGATGAGGCAAAAGCTGCAAAGTCTGCATACAGGACTGGCGAGCAAATGTCTGATGTATACACAGTTTGCATTTGCTGGCTGCAGGAGACGCTACTCAGTCAACCGCAGCTCTAGCCCAGATAAGCAATGGTTAATTAGCAGTTCCACTAGCTACCAAAGCAAACGGGCTCCATGCCAATGTGACCAAGGCCTAGATCCTAGGTGATAATGACAGAGCTGTTGCTACTAATAGCAGCTTGCGATTCCATCACGCTCAAGCTGCTAAGGCTGAGGCACTATAGCTGCTCCTCATTAACAGTGATAGATATCTATGTCTATAGGAGCCAGTGAATATAACAGTGATGTATATCTATGTCTATAGGAGCCAGTGAATATAACAGTGATGGATATCTATGTCTATAGGAGCCAGTGAATATAACAGTGATGTATATCTATGTCTATAGGAGCCAGTGAATATAACAGTGATGGATATCTATGTCTATAGGAGCCAGTGAATATAACAGTGATGTATATCTATGTCTATAGGAGCCAGTGAATATAACAGTGATGGATATCTATGTCTATAGGAGCCAGTGAATATAACAGTGATGTATATCTATGTCTATAGGAGCCAGTGAATATAACAGTGATGTATATCTATGTCTATAGGAGCCAGTGAATATAACAGTGATGGATATCTATGTCTATAGGAGCCAGTGAATATAACAGTGATGTATATCTATGTCTATAGGAGCCAGTGAATATAACAGTGATGTATATCTATGTCTATAGGAGCCAGTGAATATAACAGTGATGGATATCTATCTCTATAGGAACCAGTGAATATAACAGTGATGGATATCTATCTCTATAGGAACCAGTGAATATAACAGTGATAGATCTCTATTTCTACAGGAGATACTGGAATATAACAGTGATAGATATCTGTTTTTTATAGGAGCCACTAGAATATAACAGTGATAGATATCTGTTACAGTATATATATATATATATATATATATATATATATATGAGCCACAGGAATACAACAGTGATAGATATCTATTTCTATAGGCGCCACAGGAATATAACAGTGATAGATATTTATTTCTATACGAGCCACTGGAATATAACAGTGATACATATCTATTTCTATAGGAGCCCCTGGAATATAACAGTGATAGATAGATATTTCTTTAGGAGCCACAGAAATATAACAGTGATATATATTAATTTCTATAGGAGCCATTGGAATATAACTGTGATAGAAATCTATTTCTTGGTTGATGAGATATCTAGATATGTAGTGTGCATATGTTTGGAGCTCTATGTGACAGAAAACAGTACTACCATCTAGTGCTCTTGCTAATGTATTTTTGTATTTTTGCCAAACTGCTGTCATATAGTGCTGAAGGCACGTACACACTCCTGAGATTAGTTTCTTGATTTTCAACAAAGAATATCAATAAAACTAAGGACATTTAATAATAGAAGTAAATTAAAAAGTGATTTAAAATTGTAGGCTCTATCTGGTTCTTGAAAAAAAAAATGTTGCGGACTATTTCCCTTTAAGTAATGTTGAGGGTTCAGCTCTGTCTTTGGTTTTACTTGCTGTGTGAGCAGGTCAGCCATGAGTTACTTGCACTGCCAGAGGGGAGCGGTAAAGGCAACTTGAGAGCACAGTTTGGCTCATTTTTGGTGGGAGAGGTTGATAGCAGTGGGAGGATTAGGTGAGTGGCAATAAAGGTTAACCTTCAGTGACACAACGGGACAGTCAGGGACGAAACTACAGGTGGTGCAGAGGTTGCAATTGCGACTGGGCCACCAAGGGAGGGGGCCCAACTTAACCCCCCCCCCACTAGTGTCTCTGACTACAGGGGTTAGTGTTTCTGTTTTACCCATTGGTGTTTATGTGTGTGTATGTATGTATGTATGTGACTGTGTGTGTATTTATGCATGTAGGTGTGTGTATGTATGTATGTGACTGTGTGTGTATTTATGCGTGTGTGTGTGTATGTATGTATGTGACTGTGTGTGTATTTATGCGTGTGTGTGTGTATGTATGTGACTGTGTGTGTATTTATGCATGTGTGTGTGTGTGTGTATGTATGTGACTGTGTGTGTATTTATGCATGTGTGTGTGTGTATGTATGTATGTGACTGTGTGTGTATTTATGCATGTGTGTGTGTATGTATGTATGTGACTGTGTGTGTATTTATGCATGTGTGTGTGTATGTATGTGACTGTGTGTGTATTTATGCATGTGTGTGTGTGTGTGTATGTATGTGACTGTGTGTGTATTTATGCATGTGTGTGTGTGTGTATGTATGTATGTGACTGTGTGTGTATTTATGCATGTGTGTGTGTATGTATGTATGTGACTGTGTGTGTATTTATGCATGTGTGTATGTATGTGACGGTGTGTGTATTTATGCATGTTTGTGTGTGTATGTATGTATGTGACTGTGTGTGTATTTATGCGTGTGTGTGTATGTATGTGACTGTGTGTGTATTTATGCATGTGTGTGTGTGTGTGTATGTATGTGACTGTGTGTGTATTTATGCATGTGTGTGTGTGTATGTATGTATCTGACTGTGTGTGTATTTATGCATGTGTGTGTGTATGTATGTGACTGTGTGTGTATTTATGCATGTGTGTATGTATGTGACGGTGTGTGTATTTATGCATGTGTGTGTATGTATGTGACTGTGTGTGTATTTATGCATGTATGTGTATGTGTGTGTATGTATGTATGTGACTGTGTGTGTATTTATGCATGTATGTGTATGTGTGTGTATGTATGTATGTGACTGTGTGTGTATTTATGCATGTATGTGTATGTGTATGTATGTATGTATGTGACTGTGTGTGTATTTATGCATGTGTGTGTGTGTGTATGTATGTGACTGTGTGTATTTATGCATGTGTGTATGTATGTGACTGTGTGTGTATTTATGCATGTGTGTGTGTATGTATGTGACTGTGTGTGTATTTATGCATGTATGTGTATGTGTATGTGTGTTTGTGGAACAAGCAAATTACAGACCTTGTTACTACAGCCTGGGGGGGGGGTGGGGGGTAAACAGCGTCAGTCTATACAGTACCACTATATACAGTACAAGGGGGCTGGACTATGTCACAGACTACTGTGGTCACTTTATAAAGTACTGGGGCGGGTAGGGTCAGGCCAGCCATCTCACCGGCAGATTTCAGACTGTGTCACTGACTCACTATATACAGTACTGGTGGGTTAAACAGTGTCACTATATACAGTACTGGTGGGTTAAACAGTGTCACTATATACAGTACTGGTGGGTTAAACAGTGTCACTATATACAGTAATAGGGGGTCAGACCATCTCACAGACTGTGGGCACAGGGTACCTCCTTTTGCAGACATGTAATCTGATTCACATTTTTTTTTCTGTATTAAATGTTAAAAATGAATAATAAAAAAAAATTGAAATGTATCAAATTCACATTTTGGGGGTGGGGGGTCCCTTCTTAGATTCTTGCACCTGGGCCCAGTGGTTTCTAGTTACACCTCTGGGGACAGTGGCAGTTATGGCTATGACACCAGTGTATAAGTTATATAAGTGCTAGGACAAAACCTCCTGCCGGATATTGCCAGCTGTCACTAAGTAACTATGATCAGGATGCTTAAATTAAAGGGACATGAAAGTCAAAATTAAACTTTAATTATTCAAAAAAAGCATGCAGTTTTAAGAGACTTTTCAGCTTATGTCTATTAAATTTACTTCATTCTCTTTGCATACTTTACTGAAAAGCATACCTAGGTATACCCAACATCAGCAAAGCACTGCTGGGACTTAGCTTCTCTTGAGCTGACTTTTACTATGTGCTTAATTTTTTTGTAGGGGTTAAACACATAGTTATATGCAAGCAACAGTGTAATGACAGCATGTCCAAACATATCAGAGCATTTTCTTTTTTGCACTCTTATTTCCCTTTAACTCTCTATAAAAAATGTGGTGTTGCTATAACAACAGCTCCATTATAGCATATAGCATGTTTCTCAAGTTTGTAAAACAGTACACCCTATACCAGCTGCAAATGACCTAGGAAAACCCACACCTGCAGAAGCATTTTATCAAAACATGTTATGGCACATTTGAGGTGGTAATTGCTTTTGCCATTTGTGTTGAAGAATAAATCTAAGACGGCTCATAGGAGCTCAGGAGTGTGCATGTGTCTTTAGCACTCTATGGCAGCAGTTTGGAACTTTGTATAACCCTGCCGTACACAATGTTGCAAACACTGCTGCCAATGACACATGCACACTCCTCAGTCACTATAAGCCTTCCTAGATTTACTCAACACAGGATACCTAGAGAACAAAGCAAATTTGATCATAGAAGTCAATTGGAAAGTTGTTTAATATTACATGCTGTATCCAAATCATAAAAAATAATAATTTTGACTTCACTTTAATAATATTTTAAATTGACAGCTATTTATTGCCCTGATTTATTATCTCTTAAAGGGATTTTTTTTACAAAACAAGGTTAAAAACTTGAAAGATGCAAGCTTGGAGCTCTCCCCTAGTCTACCGTGATGTTTCAGGGGTTTGGTCCCATCTTCTGACAAACATAAAAACCAAACATTTACCACCACCATAAATTTTAACCTATAGATGAAGGAGATTCAATCTCACGTTAGAGATAAGGGGTGCAATCAGCATCTTTTACAGCAAGAAAGTTTATTTGTATTGAATGACAGCTCAGAAACAAATAGGCCATCACAGAAAGACACATTTTCAGAGAAATCCTGGATAGCTGGACTGAGAAGATCTGAAATAAAATGTATTAGGATCTTTTCTATAGCCCATTAGGCTGTTATGATGACAGATTGTTAATAATTGCATAGTTACTTAGATTTGTCTAATGGAACCATTTACTGTTTGTGTGCACATTATTGTTTTTGTTATTATTACTGTAGTGATTCAACATTGTGCTGAGTTGTCATGGCAATGGCGTTCTGATGATCAGGTGATGTTGACACCAGATGTGGTACCGAAGATGCAGATGCACAGAGGGATATTTACATTCATGGTAGTGCTAGGTGTGTGAAGTGCCTTCTATTTGGATTTCTATGATGCTGTAAGACTATATACAGGTCAATGGCCTCTATTTAACAAGGTCTGGCGGACCTGATCCGACAGTGCAGATCAGGTCCGCCAGACCTCGCTGAATGCGGAGAGCAATACGCTCTCCGTATTCAGCATTGCACCTGCAGCTCACAAGAGCTGCTGGTGCAACGCCGCCCCCTGCAGACTCGCGGCCAATGGGCCGCCAGCAGGGGGGTGTCAATCAACCCGATCGTACTCGATCGGGTTGATTTCCGGCGATGTCTGTCCGCCTGCTCAGAGCAGGCGGACAGGTTATGGAGCAGCGGTCTTTGTGACCGCCGCTTCAAAACTGCTGTTTCTGGCGAGTCTGAAGACTCGCCAGAAACAAGGACCGTCAAGCTCCTTTCGGAGCTTGATAGATAGGCCCCAATATCTCTGTTATTTGCATGGGATATTCAATGGTCAAACTCCACCCACCACTTTCCTTATTTGGAGGAGCTGTCTGGACTTCAGTCTGGAGATCACATGACTTGCGACTGCCATTGTGTTAACCAATTACGGACATACATGTGGTGGGGTTAGGCGTGTGAAGCCTGTCATGTGCTCTTTCTGTTTTCAGGACTGGAAAAGCCAAAATTACAGAAAAAGTGGGTAAAATAAATAACAAAAGCCCAAAATTGTTTTACTATGCATTATTGAGCATTTAATGCTACAATGTGAGAATTTGTACTGTCCCTTTAATAATGAAGTTAAGGTTTCCCTAACCCGGTATTTTTAAGGTTCAGGTCAAAATTGAAAATAAAAATTAAAGTGACAGTCTAATTGATTTATTTTTGTTTAAAAAGATAGATAGCGCCTTTACTGCCCATTCCCCAGCTTTGCACAACTAACATTGTTATGTTAATATACTTTATAATGTTTATGCCTGTTTCTAAGCCCCTGCAGGCCACCTCTTATCTCAGTGCATTTTATTAGCGTTTCTCAGCTATTCAGTGCTAGTTTATGTGTGCCATATAGATAACACTGTATTCACTCCCGTGGAGTTATGCAGGAACCAGCACTAACTGGATAAAATGTAAGTACTTAAATAAGGAGGCAAAAAGAGGTAAAAAGTATATAAATATAACAGTGTTGGCTATGCAAAACTGGGTAATAAAGGGATTATCTTTAATTTTAAACAATAAACATTTTCAAGTAGACTGTCCCTTTAAATACAGAAATAAAGATGCTTTCACTGTAAAAATGTCACATTCAGCATGCTCTAGAAATAAACTACAACAGTAATGTTTTAACATCCTCTGTACATACAAGCTCCATAGCACAATGTGAAATTAGTTTTCACAGCAAAAAGCTCAATTTCAAACTTCCATTGCAATATAACACCATCTAGTGGAATAGGGTGGTAAAATGAAGTAAGAAGAACACGGCTTTACAATTTCAGTGCTTTATATATGCTTTAATACATCCCTCATATATATTTAATTTAATGAAACACAAAACTACTAACTACATACAAGAATGAGCCAGTTTAAATATATTATCATCTCGTCATAATTGGAGGGGAGGTGTAAATTCACTGATTGCTGGAGCCATGCGGCAAGATTACGAGTTTTGTCGGTAAAAACTTGCGGGGCTAACGCTCCTTTTTTTTCCAGCGCTTACTCTAAACAACGCTGGTATTACAAGTTTTCTGAATGGCTGTGTTAGCCTCAGAAAAGTGAGCGTTGCGCAAAATTTAGCTCCACTTCTCACCTCAATACCAGCGTTGCTTACGGTAGCGGTAAGTTGGAAAAACGTGCTCGTGCACAATTTCCCCATAGGATACAATGGGGCTAAGCTGGCTGAAAAAAAACCTAACACCTGCAAAAAAGCAGCGTTCAGCTCCTAACGCAGCCCCATTGTTTCCTTTGGGGAAACACTTTCTAAGTCTACACCTAACACCCTAACATGAACTCTGAGTCTAAACACCCCTAACCTTATACTTATTAACCTCTGCCGCCCCCAACATCGTCGCCACCTGCATTATACTATTAACCCCTAATCTGCCGCTCTGGACACCCCCGCCACCTACATTATACCTATGAAACCCTAATCTGCTGCCCCTAACATCGCTGACACCTATATTATATTTATTAACCCCTAATCTGCCCCCCCAACGTCGCCGCCACCTACCTACAATTATTAACCCTAATCTGCCGACCGGACATCGCCGCCACTATAATAAATGTATTAACCCCTAAACCGCCACACTCCCACCTCGCAAACACTATAATAAATTGTATTAACCCTAATCTGCCCCCCCAACGTCGCCGGCACCTACTTAATTTCACAAGTTATGAGCAAATTTCTACGCGTTTCAGCCTAGTTGATAAAGGCCTGACTAGGCTGAAACGCGTAGAAATTTGCTCATAACTTGTGAAATTAAGTAGTAGGTAAGGTGGTTGAGACCAACTCTAATTCACAGAGTTGTTTTTTCTTGGAAATACCATCATACCCATGATCTACTTTCTTCTGTCCAGCACTGGAATCTGAATAATATGGACGCTGTTACAAACTCCATTTGATATACAACTGCTTGACTTACATATGCGGTAGGTGTGGTGCATTGAGCCTCTTTAATATATGAATTGACTCTATATGCGTAATTCCCACCCATGACCCACATTTGTTAAAAGCAGTCTGATTCATTTTTACTTCAAAGAAATGAAGTCTGTCGTTGCTTATCATTACTCCTGCACTCTGACCTCCTGACCGGAAGCGGTCCACAGCACGGGACATCCCGCAAATACGGCTGTGAATGTGTCTTTGGAATTTAACTCACAGTCATTGGATACAAGCCAGAAGATTTTGCAAGCTTTTCGCTGTTTTAAAAACAACGCAGAGGGAATTTTCCAAGTCATACCTGCATTCATATAAACAGCTGGATCAGACACTCTAATCACTGGCCTGATTGTGAAAGGACGGTAACATTGACTATGTTTCAATTTTAACATTGTGTTACTTTGCAACATATTATTATTTTTATAGTTACTTATAGCACTACACACTGATGTTTTATAATTTATGCTGATTCTCATCCTATTTTAATTGTACTATTTTACTTTGTATCAGATGCCGGCATCGCTTATTGTAATATAATTATAAACAAATATAAACTTTTTTATTATACTCTTGTGTAATCCACATTCCTTATATAGTTCTTTACCTCTCATATGCTGTTTTTTACAGCGCGTTCCCATATCCCCTTGTTCTTTTTATAAAATACAATTAAATAAACTAAACTATATTCCAAAAAAAACAAAACACTAAATTAAAAAAAAATTAAAAATATTACTAGAATTTTAAACTAAATACACCTAATCTAAGCCCCCTAATAAAATTAAAAAGCCCCCCAAAATAATAAAATTCCCTATCCTAAACTAAATTACAAAGTAATCAGCTCTTTTACCAGCTCTTTTATCAGCCCTTAAAAGGGCTTTTTTGCGGTTCATTGCCCCAAAGTAATCAGCTCTTTTACCTGTAAAAAAAACAAATACAATCCCCCCCCAACATTACAACCCACCACCCACACACCCCACACACCCCTACTCTAAAACCCACCCGATCCCCCCTTAAAAAAACCTAACACTACCCCCTTGAAGATCACCCTACCTTGAGCCCATCAGCCGGGCACCGATGGGCCAGAAGGGGACATCCGGACCGGCAGAAGTCTTCATCCTATCCGGGCAGAAGAGGACATCCGGACTGGCAGACATCTTCATCCATGTGGCATCTTCTATCTTCATCCTTCCGGAGCGGAGCAGAGCTATCTTCTATCCAGGCAACGCGGAGCCATCCTCTTCTTCCGATGTCCTAACACAGAATGAAGGTTCCTTTAAATGACGTCATCCAAGATGGCGTCCCTCGAATTCCGAATGGCTGATAGGATTCTATCAGCCAATCGGAATTAAGGTAGGAAAAATCTGATTGGTTGATTTAATCAGCCAATCGGATTGAAGTTCAATCCGATTGGCTGATTGGATGAGCCAATAGAATGCGAGGTCAATTCTATTGACTCATCCAATCAGCCAATCGGATTGAACTTCAATCCGATTGGCTGATTAAATCAACCAATCAGATTTTTCCTACCTTAATTCCAATTGGCTGATAGAATCCTATCAGCCAATCGGAATTCGAGGGACGCCATCTTGGATGACATCATTTAAAGGAACCTTCATCCTGCGTTAGGACATCGGAAGAAGGGGATGGCTCCGCGTCGGCTGGATAGAAAATGGCTCCGCTCCGGAAGGATGAAGATAGAAGATGCCGCCGGTCCCGATGTCCTCTTCTGCCCGGATAGGATGAAGACTTCTGCCGGTCCGGATGTCCTCTTCTGGCCCATCGGTGCCCGGCTGGGTGAACACAGCTCAAGGTAGGGTGATCTTCAGGGGGTAGTGTTAGGTTTTTTAAGGGGGGATCGGGTGGGTTTTAGAGTAGGGGTGTGTGGGTGGTGGGTTGTAATGTTGGGGGGGGGGGTTGTATTTGTTTTTTTTACAGGTAAAAGAGCTGATTACTTTGGGGCAATGCCCCGCAAAAAGCCATTTTAAGGGCTGGTAAAAGAGCTGATTACTTTGTAACTTAGTTTAGGATAGGGAATTTTATTATTTTGGGGGGCTTTTTTATTTTATTAGGGGGCTTAGATTAGGTGTATTTAGTTTAAAATTCTTGTAATATTTTTTTATTTTTTGTAATTTAGTGTTTGTTTGTTTTTGTAATATAGTTTAGTTTATTTAATTGTATTTTATGTTAGATAATTGTCGTTAATTTATTTAATTAATTTATTGATAGTGTAGTGTTAGGTGTATTTGTAACTTAGTTGAGGATTTATTTTACAGGTAATTGAGTAATTATTTTAACTAGGTAGCTATTAAATAGTTATTAACTATTTAATAGCTATTGTACCTAGTTAAAATAAATACAAAGTTGCCTGTAAAATAAATATAAATCCTAAAATAGCTACCATGTAACTATTAGTTATATTGTAGCTATATTAGGGTTTATTTTATAGGTAAGCATTTTAGTTTTAAATAGGATTCATTTATTTAATTATAGTAATTTTATTTTGATTTATTAAAAATAGATTTAACTTAGGGGATGTTAGGGTTAGGGTTAGACTTAGGTTTAGGGGTTAATAACTTTATTATAGTAGCGGTGACATTGGGGGCGTCAGATTAGGGGTTAATAATTGTAGTTAGGTGGCGGCGACGTTGGGGGGGTCAGATTAGGGGTTAATACAATTTATTTAAGTGTTTGCGAGGCGGGAGTGCAGCGGTTTAGGGGTTAATACATTTATTATAGTGGCGGCGATGTCCGGTCGGCAGATTAGGGATTAATAAGTGTAGGTAGCTGGCGGCGACGTTGGGGGGGCAGATTAGGGGTTAATAAATATAATTTAGGTGTCAGCGATGTTAGGGGCAGCAGATTAGTGGTTCATATGTATAATGTAGGTGGCGGTGATGTCCGGTCTGCAGATTAGGGGTTAAATAATTTTATTATAGTGTTTGCGATGTAGGGGAGGCCTCGGTTTAGGGGTTCATAGGTAGTTTATGGGTGTTAGTGTACTTTGTAGCACTGTAGTTAAGAGCTTTATGTTCCGGCATTAGCCCATAAAACTCTTAACTACTGACTTTTTTATGCGGTAGGAGTCTTGGAGGTAGAGGCTGTACCGCTCATTTTCTCCAAGACTGGTAATACCAGCGTTAGGCAAATCCCATTAAAAACATAGGATACGCAATTGACGTAAGGGTATTTGTGGTAGACAAAAGTCGCGGAAGAAAAGTGAGCAGTAGACCCTTTCCTGCCTGACTCGTAATACCAGCGGGCGTTAAAAAGCAGCTTTAGGACCCCTTAACGCTGCTTTTTAAGCCTAACGCAGAACTCGTAATCTAGACGATGGTCTGTAAAGGGACAGTCAAGTTTATGATTCAGATAGAGTACATCATTTTAAACAACTTTTTATTTTTATCAAATTGTGAACAATCTTTTTATATGCACACTTTCTGGGGCATCAGATCCTACTAAGCATGGGCAAGATTCACAGGATATAGAATATATGCATTTTGTGATTGGCTGATGGCTGTCACATGTTGAATTAGGCAGGAAGATGTAACTAACTGACATTTAACAAAAAAACAAAAAGAATGCGCTACTCATTTTAAATTCAAACTAAGTACTTTTGTATTTTTATTACTTAACAAACACCTAACGCATGCGCAATAGTACCTCTCAACCACCATCGACCCACCACAATAACTAATAAATGTATTAACCCCAATCCGCCAACCCCCACATCGCAAAGTATCTAATAAAGTTTTTACATTAAAACTTTCTATACTCTACATTTGAGTCTGCGCTCCTCTCCTCTGTCTTTTTAGATTCTGTGTATCTAATTACACTATTAACTCCTAATACGCCAATACCCACAACGCAATCTACCTATTAACACTATTAACCCCTAATCTGGCAACCCCCCGCAACGCAATCTACCTAATTTACCTATTAACCCCTAAACTGCCAACCACCCACAACGCAAAGTATCAATCTAATCACTAAGCCCCCTAACCTAACACCCCCTAAATTAATCCCAATTAACTACAATTACATAAAAAAAAGACTACCTTTAAAAATTAATTAAAATTACCAAAAATAAAAAATCCTATCTTTACATAAAAAAATAATATACGTTTACATTAAAAAACAACCTAAGATTATATTAAAATAAAAAATCTAATATTACAAAAAATAAAAAAAATCTAAGATTACAGAAAAAAATAATGAAATTATCTATAATAAAAAATTTAAACCTAATCTCATACCCCTATAAAAACAAAAAAGCCACCCCAAAATACAAACACCCCCTAATCTAACGCTACACTACCAATAGCCCTTAAAGGGGCCTTTAGTAGGGCATTGCCCTAGGTTTAACAGCTCTTTTACATTAAAAAATAAAAATTAACCCCTAACAGTAAAACCCCCCACCCACCCAACCCCCAAAATAAAAAAGACCTATCTCTAAAAAAATCTAATCTATCCATTGCCCCTAAAGGGGCATTTGTATGGGCATTCCACTTAAAAGGGCAATCAGCTCTTTAGTGACCATTTAAAAAAAAAAGAAAAGCCCTAATCTAAAAAAAAAACACACCAAAAAAAACCTAACACGAACCCCGACATAGGTACTCACCATTCCGGCTCTATCTTCATTCAGCGCGGGACCATCTTCTTTCTTCATCCCGGTGGTGCGGAGCGAAGGTGGCACAGAGCAGGATTGGCGACAGTTCAGACATCCAACATGGAGGCTCATCTTTATGCGATCATCAACCGAGCACTGAAAATTAAATGCAAGGTACCCGTTTTATATTGGGGTACCTTGCATTCCATTTGGCTGAAAATTTGAAATCAGCCAATGGATGAGAGCTACTTAAATCCTATTGGCTGTTCAAATCAGGGTACATTAGATTTTTTTAGAGTTAGGTCTTTTTTATTTTGGGAGGTTGGGTGGGTGGGGAGTTTTACTGTTAGGGGTTAATTTGTATTTTTTATGTAAAAGAGCTATAAAACTTAGGCCAATGCCCTACAAAACGCTATTGATAGTTTAGTGTTAACTTAGGGGGTGTTTTTATTTTGGGGTGGCTTTTTTTTGTTTATTTTTTTCTGTAATATTATATATTTTTTAATTTTTTGAAATATTACATTTTTTATTTTAATTTAATCTTAGTTTTTATGTAAACTTAGGTTGTTTTTTTTATGTAAAGATAGGATTTTTTATTTTTGGTAATTTTTATTTATTTTTAAAGGTAGTCTTTTTTATTTTATGTAATTGTAGTTAATTGAGGTTAATTTAGGAGGTGTTAGGTTAGGGGGCTTAGTGAATAGATTGATACTTTGCATTGTGGGGGGTTAGAGGTTTAGGGGTTAATAGGTTAATTTGGTAGTTTGCATTGTGGGGGGTTGGCAGTTTAGGGGTTAATAATGTTACTAGGTAGATTGCGTTGTGGGGGGTTGGCGATTTAGGGGTTAATAGGTTAATTAGGTACTTTGCGTTGTGGGGGATGGCGGATAAGGGGTTAATACATTTATTAGGTATTTTGCTATGTGGCGGGATGGGGATGAGGGGTTAATACATTTATTAGTTACTTTGCGATGTGGGGGTTGGCAGATTAGGGGTTAATAGTTAAATAGGTAGACTGTGTTGTGGGGGATGACGGTTTAGAGGTTAATACATTTTATTATTAGTTGCGATGTGGGGGGATGGTGCATATAGGGATTTTGATGCGTCTGGTTCATTTTTTGGAGACGGGTTAGATTTTTGCGGGTGTTTAAATATTTTTTTTGTTTTTTACTTAGGCGCCGGCAGTTCATATACTGTCGTAAGCCACTGGCGGCTCCAGAAATCTGGGTTACAATATAAAATTTGTGTAGGTTACTCACTCAAATTTGACTTACAAATAGGATTTAAATTTAGGAAGTAAAAAAAGCTCAAAATTGGGGTGTAAAAAAAGGCTTAGCAGTGAAAGGGTTAAGATTAATGCAATATTATAATAAGTGACAAGTAAACTAACATAATTGCTGAAGCTTGCTCTGTCATAAGAAGCAGTGAAGTGTCAAGTGATGTTATCGGCTCATGTACTGGCCAAGTGATTAAAGGGACATGAAACCCAAAATCGTTCTTTCATAATTCAAATAGAACATGCATTTTTAAAGGGACAGCTTGTTTTACTGTTCTTATATCCTTTCCCCCACCTGGCCATCTACCGCTTCTAAGCTTTTTTTCTTTCATGACTCACTGTGCGCTTTGTCAAATAAGGAGAGGACCGATCACCTCAGCACTGTAATGTAATGAAGGTGCGCTCTCAGGCTAATACGGAGAAGACTCGTATGCTCACATCCTCAACTCCAAACCACTGAAACTGAAAAGAGTGGAATGCCACTGTTTGCATTTTTGTGACCAGTGAGTCAATGACTCTGCAGCACATGAGCAATCTCATCAAATCTTTGGGTGCTTTTTTGAGCATTATTTTGCAATGTAGGTGTTTCTCCTTCACATCCAGAACTCCAAATAGAGAGATAGAGACTGTTTAAAATCACATTTATATCTGAATCATGAAAGTTCAACTTTGACTTTGCTCCCTCTTAAAATTTACCATTACAGGGTACACAAATTAATTTAAAGGGCCATAATAACCAAATGTTGAAACATTTGAAAGTGCTGCAGCATAGCTGTAAAAAGCTGACAAGAAAATATCACCTGAACATATCTATGTAAAAAAGAAAGATATTTTACCTCAAAAGTTCCTCAGTAGCCACATCCCATTGTAAAGGAAGTCTAAGCAGCAAATCATTATGTCTGTCCCGGGACAGCTAAGGGAGTGAACCTCATGCACTCTCATGTTATTTCTCTATTCAGTTTAAAGGAAGTTTACTATGAAATCTCATGAGAGTTAAGGGAAATCTCATGAGATCACAGTAAAATAGAACTTACTCTGCTGAGCTGAGGAGATTGTGAGGTAAAATATCTTCCTTTTTTACATACAGATGCTCAGGTGATATTTTCCTGTCAGCTTTTTACAGTTATACTGCATCACTTTCAAGTGATTTAGCATATGAGTATTATGTCCCTTTAAAAAAATCTATTTATTCAGTGAAAATAAAAAACATAATTTATGCTTACCTGATAAATTTATTTCTCTTGCTGTGTGTCCAGTCCACGGATCATCCATTACTTGTGGGATATTCTCCTTCCCAACAGGAAGTTGCAAGAGGATCACCCACAGCAGAGCTGCTATATAGCTCCTCCCCTCACTGCCATATCCAGTCATTCGACCGAAACAAGACGAGAAAGGAGAAACCATAGGGTGCAGTGGTGACTGTAGTTTAATTAAAATTTAGACTTGCCTTAAAAGGACAGGGTGGGCCGTGGACTGGATACACTACAAGAGAAATAAATTTATCAGGTAAGCATAAATTATGTTTTCTCTTGTTAAGTGTATCCAGTCCACGGATCATCCATTACTTGTGGGATACCAATACCAAAGCTAAAGTACACGGATGATGGGAGGGACAAGGCAGGAACTTAAACAGAAGGAACCACTGCCTGTAGAACCTTTCTCCCAAAAACAGCCTCCGAAGAAGCAAAAGTGTCAAATTTGTAAAATTTTGAAAAGGTGTGAAGCGAAGACCAAGTCGCAGCCTTGCAAATCTGTTCAACAGAGGCCTCATTTTTAAAGGCCCAGGTGGAAGCCACAGCTCTAGTAGAATGAGCTGTAATCCTTTCAGGGGGCTGCTGTCCAGCAGTCTCATAGGCTAAGCATATTATGCTCCGAAGCCAAAGGGAGAGAGAGGTTGCCGAAGCTTTTTGACCTCTCCTCTGTCCAGAGTAAAAGACAAACAGGGCATATGTTTGACGAAAATCTTTAGTAGCCTGTAAGTAAAACTTCAAGGCACGGACTACGTCCAGATTATGCAAAAGACGTTCCTTCTTTGAAGAAGGATTAGGACACAATGATGGAACAACAATCTCTTGATTGATATTCCTGTTAGAAACCACCTTAGGTAAAAACCCAGGTTTGGTACGCAGAACTACCTTGTCTGAATGAAAAATCAGATAAGGAGAATCACAATGTAAGGCAGATAACTCAGAGACTCTTCGAGCCGAGGAAATAGCCATCAAAAACAGAACTTTCCAAGATAAAAGTTTAATATCAATGGAATGAAGGGGTTCAAACGGAACTCCCTGAAGAACTTTAAGAACCAAGTTTAAGCTCCATGGGGGAGCAACAGTTTTAAACACAGGCTTAATCCTAACCAAAGCCTGACAAAATGCCTGGACGTCTGGAACTTCTGCCAGACGCTTGTGCAAAAGAATAGACAGAGCTGATAAGCCTTTGTCCAAACCCTCTTGGAGAAAGGACAATATCCTAGGAATCCTAACCTTAATCCATGAGTAACTCTTGGATTCACACCAATAAAGATATTTACGCCATATCTTATGGTAGATTTTCCTGGTGACAGGCTTCCGAGCCTGTATTAAGGTATCAATGACTGACTCGGAGAAGCCATGCCTTGATAGAATCAAGCGTTCAATCTCCATGCAGTCAGTCTCAGAGAAATTAGATTTGGATGATTGAAAGGACCTTGTATTAGAAGGTCCTGCCTCAGAGGCAGAGTCCATGGTGGAAGAGATGACATGTCCACTAGGTCTGCATACCAGGTCCTGCGTGGCCACGCAGGCGCTATCAGAATCACCGATGCTCTCTCATGTTTGATTTTGGCAATCAGTTGAGGGAGCAGAGGAAACGGTGGAAACACATAGGCCAGGTTGAAGAACCAAGGAGCTGCTAGAGCATCTATCAGTGTTGCTCCCGGGTCCCTGGACCTGGATCCGTAACAAGGAAGCTTGGCGTTCTGGCGAGACGCCATGAGATCCAGTTCTGGTTTGCCCCAACGATGGACCAGTTGAGCAAACACCTCCGGATGGAGTTCCCACTCCCCCGGATGAAAAGTCTGATGACTTAGAAAATCCGCCTCCCAGTTCTCTACGCCTGGGATGTGGATCGCTGACAAGTGGCAAGAGTGAGACTCTGCCCAGCGAATTATCTTTGAGACTTCTAACATCGCTAGGGAACTCCTGGTTCCCCCTTGATGGTTGATGTAAGCCACAGTCGTGATGTTGTCTGACTGAAATCTGATGAACCTCAGTGTTGCTAACTGAGGCCAAGCTAGAAGAGCATTGAATATTGCTCTTAACTCCAGAATATTTATTGGGAGGAGTTTCTCCTCCTGAGTCCACGATCCCTGAGCCTTCAGGGAGTTCCAGACTGCGCCCCAACCTAGAAGGCTGGCATCTGTTGTTACAATCGTCCAATCTGGCCTGCGAAAGGTCATACCCTTGGACAGATGGACCCGAGAAAGCCATCAGAGAAGAGAATCTCTGGTCTCTTGATCCAGATTTAGTAGAGGGGACAAATCTTAGTAATCCCCATTCCACTGACTTAGCATGCATAATTGCAGCGGTCTGAGATGCAGGCGCGCAAATGGCACTATGTCCATTGCCGCTACCATTAAGCCCATTACTTCCATGCACTGAGTCACTGACGGGCGTGGAATGGAATGAAGGACACGGCAAGCATTTAGAAGTTTTGATAACCTGGACTCCGTCAGGTAAATTTTCATCTCTACAGAATCTATAAGAGTCCCTAGGAAGGATACTCTTGTGAGTGGTGATAGAGAACTCTTTTCCACGTTCACTTTCCACCCATGCGACCTCAGAAATGCCAGAACTATCTCTGTATAAGACTTGGCAATTTGAAAGCTTGACGCCTGTATCAGGATGTCGTCTAGATACGGAGCCACCGCAATGCCTCGCGGTCTTAGAACCGCCAGAAGTGAGCCCAGAACCTTTGTAAAAATTCTCGGGGCAGTGGCCAACCCGAAGGGAAGAGCTACAAATTGGTAATGCCTGTCTAGAAAGGCAAACCTTAGGAACCGATGATGATCTTTGTGAATCGGTATGTGAAGGTAGGCATCCTTTAAGTCCACTGTGGTCATGTACTGACCCTCTTGGATCATGGGTAGGATGGTCCAAATAGTTTCCATTTTGAATGATGGAACTCTGAGGAATTTTTTTAAGATCTTTAGATCCAAGATTGGTCTGAAGGTTCCCTCTTTCTTGGGAACCACAAACAGATTTGAATAAAATCCCTGTCCCTGTTCCGTCCGCGGAACTGGATGGATCACTCCCATTACTAGGAGGTCTTGCACACAGCTTAGGAATGCCTCTTTCTTTATCTGGTTTGCTGATAACCTTGAAAGATTAAATCTCCCTTGTGGAGGAGAAGCTTTGAAGTCCAGAAGATATCCCTGAGATATGATCTCCAACGCCCAGGGATCCTGAACATCTCTTGCCCACGCCTGGGCGAAGAGAGAAAGTCTGCCCCCCACTAGATCCATTTCCGGATAGGGGGCCGTTCCTTCATGCTGTCTTGGGGGCAGCAGCAGGCTTTCTGGCCTGCTTGCCCTTGTTCCAGGACTGGTTAGGTTTCCAGGCCTGTCTGGAATGAGCAACAGTTCCCTCCTGTTTTGAAGCGGAGGAAGTTGATGCTGCTCCTGCCTTGAAATTTCGAAAGGCACGAAAATTAGACTGTTTGGCCTTTGATTTGGCCCTGTCCTGAGGAAGGGTATGACCCTTGCCTCCAGTAATGTCAGCAATAATTTCCTTCAAGCCAGGCCCGAATAAGGTCTGCCCCTTGAAAGGAATGTTGAGTAATTTAGACTTTGAAGTCACATCAGCTGACCAGGATTTAAGCCATAGCGCCCTACGCGCCTGGATGGCGAATCCGGAATTCTTAGCCGTTAGTTTAGTCAAATGAACAATGGCATCAGAAACAAATAAGTTAGCTAGCTTAAGCATTCTAAGCTTGTCAATAATTTCATTCAATGGAGCTGTCTGGATGGTCTCTTCCAGAGCCTCAAGCCAGAATGCCGCCGCAGCAGTGACAGGCGCAATGCATGCAAGGGGCTGTAAAATAAAACCTTGTTGAATAAACATTTTCTTAAGGTAACCCTCCAATTTTTTATCCATTGGATCTGAAAAAGCACAACTGTCCTCAACCGGGATAGTGGTACGCTTTGCTAAAGTAGAAACTGCTCCCTCCACCTTAGGGACCGTCTGCCATAAGTCCCGTGTAGTGGCGTCTATTGGAAACATTTTTCTAAATATAGGAGGTGGGGAAAAGGGCACACCGGGTCTATCCCACTTCTTGCTAATAATTTCTGTAAGCCTTTTAGGTATAGGAAAAACGTCAGTACACACCGGCACCGCATAGTATCTATCCAGCCTACACAATTTCTCTGGAATTGCAACTGTGTTACAGTCATTCAGAGCAGCTAATACCTCCCCAAGCAATACACTGAGGTTCTCAAGCTTAAATTTAAAATTAGAAATCTCTATAACAGGACTGACTTCCGGTGGGCGGCAACGTTGGAAGGGCGCGAATCCGGTGCTCGGTCCAAGGAGTTCCAGCCGCTTGTCGAAGCCCTAGGCCCAAAATAGAGCCGGGCAGGAGTGCCATACAACGCCCGATAGAAGATCCATCCAGTACGGGTGTCAGCATCGCATGCTGGTAAAGGCGCATGACGGAGGGTAAACAACTTTACCGCACCGAGGCCAGTCAAGCATCTACAGCTCCACGGCAGGAGCAGCATCCTCTCAAAACTCTTGATCGAGTGTAGCTGAAAAACCACAAGGAATCCAGCGCATAGAAGTCGACTCCCCAGATAAGTTTTTCTCTCCCCTATCAGGGTGCATCAGCCCTGATTAGGGGAAACTTATATCAATGTGACAAATACACACAGTTAAAGAAGTGGGGCTGTTTGGAGACAGGAAATTTGCGTTTCAAAAGGCTGCTTGTTGTGTGGATATAATTAAAGGAAAGAGCACAAAACGCTATGTTAAAAGAGGCTATAGGAATGATGTTTAAGTCAGCATGAAGGGATCCAACCAGGGGGAAATATATAAAACAGTATAGTTTATTAAAGGACATAAGTCTGGAGTGAAAAGAGAATCTATAAAGGGGAATATTATAAGACACTGAGACTTAGCCAGCTGTGCTGACATTCAATATGAATACCGTTACTCTGTTTTATCCCCCTGGGGACCCTATGCTGTGAAGCAGAAAGGGACTTGCTTGTCCTTCTCCTGGGATATCTAAACTGTATAGCTTTAAGTCTGGTGTGCTTGGTAATATATAGATGTGCCAGGGACTTTGAGTGATTATCAGAAAAAACTTTTCTAACTACTGGTAATCATATGTGGATTCCTGCTAACCAACAGATGGTCAGGTTGTTTCCTTGTTTTTAGAGAACACATCACTACAACAGCAGAGAGAAGTGGTATAGGGGAGTCTGTTAGAGTGTGTGGTAGTGAAGTCTGGGAGTAAGACTCTGAATACATAACAACAGCCCAGTGAAGATACAGACACTCCACAGAGATACACCTAAGAGATAAAATTAGATGCTTGTCCCCTGCCTCTATGCTTATCTATAAAAGCAGAAAAAGTGCTAAATATGGAAACAATCTAAGAAGAAAGACTTGGTATACAGGGACACTCTATATACTTTTTACTAAGCCCCAGTGAAGTAGCATACAGTCAATTTGCAGAGGACTTCCCTGTTGCATATATAAGCAGAACTGATATATCTGAAAGCTGTCGTAATTAGACATATATCATGCTATAACAGTTTTTTCTTTTTGTGATATATTGCTAAAGGTCATTCAAGATATAGATTATCCCTAATTAGGGTGTTATGCTTTCCAGTCTGGGGTTGGACAATAGTGGGATAAGATCTATAGAGTATGTGATAACCAAGTGAAGAAGCTGACACTTTTCATAAAGTGAATTTTGAGAATTTTTTAAAATATCTACCTTTAATATAAGCATTTGATGTTCTAAAGTTGTTGTATATTTTTGGAAAGAAATACTGTGCTTAAATGTAAATGTTATGATCCATATTAGAGAGGTGAAAATTTAAAAATAGAAGGGAAAGAAGGGGAAAAAAGAAGAAGAGAAAAGCCTGGTCTTACCAGTTGCAACTTGGCTCTTATATAACAACAGTATTTTACAGATTCTGATGGTTTTACATGCTGACAAAAACTTGGTATAATTAAAGGTAAAAAGGAATATACTGATATACTACTCTGAACGTACCCGCTCCTGACTGATCTCGGAAGTTAAGCTGGGTCTGAGAGTAGGGGTCCCTTTTTTTTTTTTTTTTTTCTCTTACACAAACACATAGCTGAATCTGAGTATATCTCAGTCTTACTTTTTGTCCACCACACACTATATTAGCACTAGCACTGTGTTCTCACCGTTTTTTGTTTTTTTTGTGTGTGTTTTTTTTCCAGGAATTTTTTTTTTTTTTTTTTTTACTTTTCTTCTCACAATATATGCCACTAATGCAACACCCAATACTTTTATATACACTCCACCTAACCTACACTTAACCCAAACACAAATTGGTCTTACCTAAGATATTCACAGTTTTGTTTCCCAATAAGAAAGGGGAAACACACCCTTTTTTTTTTTCTCTCTCTCTCTTTCTCCTTCTCTTTCCCCTCTCCTAGACTAAATCCAAGAGGAATACTATACTAATGGAAAAATTTGTCCATAATTTAAAAGATAAATCACCAGCAACAATGTCTGCTAAAAATAGAGAAAGAAACAGGAATAAAAATCAAACTGAACAAGTCCTAGAAATCTCTGATAATATAAGTCCCTCACAAGCTAATATAGATACACAAATGTTGATAACTCAAATTTCTGCCTTGTTGATGCCACAATTCGATAAAATAAGATTGGACCTATCAGTAGTGACAAATGAGTTAAAGCAATTCAACATGAGAGTTGGAGAGGCTGAAAGTCGCATTTCTGATCTAGAGGATCAGATGAATGCTAAAAGTAATATAATTGATATACTTAATGATAAAATTATAAAACTACAAGATAGAGCAGACATGGCAGAAGACAGAGCAAGAAGGAATAATTTAAGATTTATTGGTATATCTGAAAAATATGCAAAACAAGATCTAGAGTCTCTTATCACTAAAGAAATGCCAATACGCCTGGGCATTCCAGGAGAAGGTCCTGAAATAATAGCTGAGCGAGTACATAGAATTGGCTTTAATAGACAGAATTCTACAGAGGAGTCACCAAACAAGTCTTCACCGAGACCAGTTATAGCAAAATTTTTGAATTACAAGGACAAAATAGAAATTTTGAGATATTATAAAAAGCTCTCTGAACCATTGTTAGTGGAAGATAGAAAAATATTAATATTTCAGGATTTTTCTATTGAAACGTCCAACAAAAGGAAAATAATGTCACAATTATGCTCTCAATTTATCCAGGCAGGAGTACAGGCTTTTGTGGTATATCCGGCTATACTCAAGGTAATAGGAAAAGCAGGGCATAAATCCTTTCAAGATAGTGAAGAAGCTAGACAATATCTAAAGAAAGAGTGCAGCAATTAATAAATTGTATGAAGAAGGTGTGAAGGTTCTTTTTTATTCTTTGTCTGTTTTTTTGTTTTCCTCTCCTTTTTTTTTTTTTTTTTTTTTTTTTTTTGTTCCAATCAGCCCGCTCCTACAGGAAAAGGAGGTATATTATATATTTGGTATGTAGAGGAGATTTTCTAGTCTTGTTACTAGAAGATCAGGTTAGTAATTTTAGAATCTCAACATGGCAAATAGTTTAAAAAATATAATACACTTGACGTCATGGAACGTTGGAGGAATACTTTCTCCAATTAAAAGAAAGACAATTCTTAAACATTTAAAAAAACTGAAATCGGATATTGCTTTTCTCCAAGAAGTTAGATTATCCTCATCAGAATTAGTCAAACTAAAAACTAATTGGGTTAAAGAAATTGTGGCAACACCCTGTACTGAAAGAAGAAAGGGAGTGGCCATTTTATTAAGTAAAAATTTAGATTATAATATACTGGAAGTTAAAATAGATGAAAATGCACGATATTTAATTCTTAAAATTGAGTTAAAAAAAAAGATTTTCACATTATGTAATATTTATGGACCTAATGTGTTGGAGGTGGAGTTTTGGGATAGGTTACAGGCCCTTTTGTTGAACTATGTTGATGACAATTTAATAATCGCCAGGGATTTTAATCTGACGCCTAGATTCCCAATAGATAGGAAAAGTATGAAGGGAAGGAAGAAAGATTATAGGATTACGAAAGAAATGAAAATTTTAAAGACATTTAAAAAAACACTTAAAGTATTTGATATCTGGAGGATCCAATATCCAGACTATAACAAATACACATGTCTATCCAAATCAACAGCATCTTTATCTAGGATTGATTATTTTCTAGTTGCAGAGATTTTGTTAAAAGAAAATCTTAAAGCCGACATTAAGGAATTTACAGTATCAGATCATGCACCTATAACACTAGAAATTCACATGGATACGTTTAATATAAAAGCCGTCAAGAAGAACTCTTTTTATTTTCCCAAATACATGTTAAAGAATGCCTCCTTTGTAGCAATGTTGAAAGAAAAATTGAATATTTTTTTAAATTTAAATAAAGAGTATGAAAATCGCATAGAAACTCTATGGGAAACAGCAAAAGCTGTTTTAAGGGGTGAGATAGTGAGCTATATGGCATTATTTAATAAAAAGAGAAAAAGAAGGGAAGAGCAGCTAACTAATCAGTTAACAAATATGTATAATAGGTATCTTCAAATTGCCTCTAAAAATAATTGGTCTAGATATATACAAGCGAAACAAGAAAGGGATACATTTTTCCTTCAAGAGACGGTGAGAGAAGAATTGAAATACAAAGCAAAGTATCTAAAGTTTGGAAATAAAACAGGTGGTTATCTAGCGAAAATAGCGAAATTGGAGAAAAAAACTAATGTCATACACTCTATAAAAGTAGGAGATAAGCATATACACGACTCAGTAGAAATTAGTGAGGTTTTCTATCATATGTTTCAAGAATTCTATAGTACATGTGAGATAGATAGATCTAATAAGGAGTGTTTTTGGAATAGTATAGACACACCTAGGTTAACACTAGAAGAAATGGAATATATTAACCAGCCAATCCTAGAAGAGGAACTCGAGGCCACTATTGATAAGATTAAATTAAATAAAGCCCCAGGACCAGATTTTCTACCAGCCGAGTTCTATAAAATATTAAATAAAGAAATAGTACCATGCCTTACAAATCTATTCAACTATTATTATATAGAGAATGGAGTGATGTCAAGAAATTTTTCCAAAGCAGTCACAATTATGATATATAAGAAGGGACGGGATCCCGAGAAGCCAGAGTCATATAGACCCATCTCTCTGTTAAACACAGATTATAAAATTTTAGCATCAATAGTAGCGGATAGATTTAAAAAAAAAATTAAGTAAAATTATTCATCCCAACCAGGTGGGTTTTATGAATGGTCGAAGCTCAGTTGTAAATATACGTAAAGCATGCATTATCATTGAATGTTTCAGGAATCAACCTGAGAGCCTTAATAACTTAAATCAAGATGCTACATTAATAACAATAGATGCTGAAAAAGCATTTGATGCTGTGCAATGGGATCATTTATTCACTTCTTTAATCAAGTTTGGCTTCTCGGGATCTTTCCTGAATTTTATAAAAACAATTTATAGAAATCCTCTATATCTGATTTCAGTAAATGGAATAGAATCCCTAGAAATAAGACTGGAAAGAGGAACTAGGCAGGGGTGCCCACTTTCTCCCCTTTTGTTTAATCTATCCATTGAGCCGTTAGCCATTAAAATATGACAAGATCTACAAGGGGTCATATGCAAAGGTGTTGAGGAGAAAATATTACTTTATGCAGATGATGTATTAATATTTTTAAGGAACACTAAGCAGAATATTCCTAGACTAATGGATATTATAGAAAGATATAGCTCATTCACGGGTTACAGAGTTAATATTAACAAAACAGAATTATTATGGCTAGACAGGAAAAGGGACTCTATTGGAGAAAGCCCATTCAAAGTTGTAGAACAAATTATGTATTTGGGTATTACTTTACATAAGAATCCAAATCTCTGGTATGACCTGAATTTTAAACCAATTTTGCAAAAGATATATGAC
Source organism: Bombina bombina (assembly GCF_027579735.1). NCBI lineage: Eukaryota > Metazoa > Chordata > Amphibia > Anura > Bombinatoridae > Bombina > Bombina bombina. The sequence continues at coordinate 972,342,855 of NC_069501.1, read as the reverse complement.
CAATTTAATGTTTGGAAACACTTACCGTTGGCTCTATCAGGGAAAATTGGTCTAATAAAGATGATTGCATTTCCAAAAATTTTATATAAATTGCAGAATCTTCCTCTTCTCATAAAGAAAGTAGATATTAAAATTTTTAACAAAAAGATGGTAGAATTTATATGGGGTAAAAAAAGGAGAAGATTATCTCTTAAAATATTGTCTCATCCGAGAGAATGTGGAGGACTCGCACTCCCAGATTTAGGAAATTATAATATAGCGTGTTCGATTAAAATAGCAGCTGAATGGTTGACAGATGTTGAATATTATACTGCTAAAACGTTAGAAGAGGAAATAGTGAAACCATTCTCGCTATCAGCCTTACTGCATACACAAAGAAAAGATATACCAAAGGAAATTAAAAATTTTAGATCAGTCATGGGCATTGTTAAAGCTTGGCAACAATATTGCAAAAATCTTAAAGTAGAATATGCAGTATCTAATCAATTAACAATAGTAGGATACCCCCCATTTCCTGAAGCACTCAAATCAGCTGTGTTTCACAGATGGAAAAGGAAGGGACTGATATATATTAAGCAAATTATCAATTTTGATTTGGACACACCACAAATTAAAACTTTTGAAACAGTAAGACGAGAATATGATCTACCTAACAAAGATTTTTATGCCTATCTCCAATTAAGAAATCTTGCTAATAAGTTATTATTAATCCAGAAGAAAGAATGGAGCTGGTCTGTAATTTCGGCTAAACTTGAATTATGTAAGATGGGAGTATATTCTATTAAAAAATGGTATAAGGATTTAGTACTCCAAGAGGGATTATTAAATCTGCAAATGATACTCAAAAAATGGCATATGAAAGGGCTGACGGAATGTAGCGAGGAAATTATTCAGAATAGTATCAATAGAATAAATAAGATATTTATATCTACCAACTATAGAGAAGCGCATATTAATATAATAAACCAAACATATCTGACACCTTCAGTAATGTCCAGATGGAATAGTAAAGTGAAAGATAAATGTGTTAAATGTGGCAGTAGAAACGCTGATATTCTCCACTATTTCTGGGACTGTACAATAGTCAGACAATACTGGAATAAAATAAGTTTTTGGCTCACCAGAATACTTAAAAAAGAGAGAGTTGTATATCGCGAGTTAGTATTTTTTTTATTACCACCGGAGGAGAGAGATAAAGATAAGATGTTTATTGAAATGGTAATTGGAGTAGCCAGGTTTCTTCTGTTAAAAACTTGGATTTCGAAAAAAACCCCATCTATAGCTGAATTCAATAAGCAGATATTTCAAAAAATGATAATGGAGCAATGTTTGATAGAACAAGTCAAAGATAAAGAAGTCCAAAGATTTTTTAGAAAATGGGAAACTTTTATTCTCTCTCAAACAATAGAAGTACAAAAGAAAATTATATACCCCCTTAGATCGACGGAATATGTCTTAAATGCCATTATAAGAAACAAATTACCACTGATCTATTAAGTTTATATATGTTTTAAAAAAGTTTTCTGTGGAAGAGAAGAGGGGGGAATAAATTTGCCCCAATAATTAATTATGGTTAGCGAAGTGGAGGGTTAAGATTGATATAACCTAGCAAAGGTTCAATCAACTAGTTGTTGTATCTAGAAGACAAGACAGACTGCTGAGGCCTGTTGGGGCAGGGCTGATTGAAAATCCTTTATCTACTTAAACTTAAATATATTTATGTAATTTTTATTTGTTTACGGAAAATTATCCCTTTTTTTTTTTTTCTTTCTTTCTTTTTTTCTTTTTTGTCTCTTTCTCTTTTGAGTTTTTGATGTATAGTTAGGAAAGGTATCCATATGGGGGTGTTTGAGAATTTTTTTTCTAAATGATATTCTGACTAGAAGGAGGATTAATCCCGGTCTACATGATATGTATTGTTGACTGGGGATACATGTATTGGATAAGCTGGATGAAATCAAGTGGTGTTCCAATTCTGTTGGGGAATGTTATTATTTTTATAACTGTCTTCTTTTTTTTTTAATCACATTTTGTATTACTCCCCCAAATATGTTATCATTTGATGTACTACCATTTTGTTTTTTGTACCCCAATTGGATTAGAAATATGAAAATAAATATTAAAAAAAAAAAAATTAGAAATCTCTGAATCAGGTTTCCCCGAGTCAGAGATGTCACCCACAGTCTGAAGCTCTCCGTCCTCATGTTCTGCATATTGTGATGCAGTATCAGACATGGCTCTAACAGCATTTGCGTGCTCTGTATCTCTCCTAACCCCAGAGCTATCGCGCTTGCCTCTTAATTCAGGCAATCTAGATAATACCTCTGACAGGGTATTATTCATGATTGCAGCCATGTCCTGCAAGGTAATCGCTATGGGCGTCCCCGATGTAATTGGCGCCATATTAGCGTGCGTCCCCTGAGCGGGAGGCGAAGGGTCTGACACGTGGGGAGAGTTAGTCGGCATAACTTCCCCCTCGACAGAACCCTCTGGTGATAATTCTTTTATAGATAAAGACTGATCTTTACTGTTTAAGGTGAAATCAATACATTTAGTACACATTCTCCTATGGGGCTCCACCATGGCTTTCAAACATAATGAACAAGTAGGTTCCTCTGTGTCAGACATGTTTAAACAGACTAGCAATGAGACTAGCAAGCTTGGAAAACACTTTAAAACAAGTTTACAAGCAATATAAAAAACGTTACTGCACCTTTAAGAAACACAAATTTTCCCAAATTTTGAAATAACAGTGAAAAAATGCAGTTACACTAACAAAATTTTTACAGAGTATGTAATAAGTTAGCAGAGCATTGCACCCACTTGCAAATGGATGATTAACCCATTAATACCAAAAACGGAATAACAAATGACAAAAACGTTTTTTTAAACAGTCACAACTGCCACAGCTCTACTGTGGCTTTTTACCTCCCTCAATACGACTTTTGAAGCCTTTTGAGCCATTCAGAGAAGTCCTGGATCATGCAGGAAGAAGCTGGATGTCTGTGTCTGTAATTTTTGCTGCGCAAAAAAGCGCTAAAATAGGCCCCTCCCACTCATATTACAACAATGGGAAGCCTCAGGGAACTGTTTCTAGGCAAAATTCAAGCCAGCCATGTGGAAAAATCTAGGCCCCAATAAGTTTTATCACCAAACATATGTAAAAAACGATTAAACATGCCAGCAAACGTTTTAAAATACACTTTTATAAGAGTATGTATCTCTATTAATAAGCCTGATACCAGTCGCTATCACTGCATTTAAGGCTTTACTTACATTACTTCGTTATCAGCAGCATTTTCTAGCAAATTCCATCCCTAGAAAAATATTTTAACTGCACATACCTTATTACAGGAAAACCTGCACGCTATTCCCCCTCTGAAGTTACCTCACTCCTCAGAATATGTGAGAACAGCAAAGGATCTTAGTTACTTCTGCTAAGATCATAGAAAACGCAGGCAGATTCTTCTTCTAAATACTGCCTGAGATAAACAGTACACTCCGGTACCATTTAAAAATAACAAACTTTTGATTGAAGAAATAAACTAAGTATAAAACACCACAGTCCTCTTACGACCTCCATCTTAGTTGAGAGTTGCAAGAGAATGACTGGATATGGCAGTGAGGGGAGGAGCTATATAGCAGCTCTGCTGTGGGTGATCCTCTTGCAACTTCCTGTTGGGAAGGAGAATATCCCACAAGTAATGGATGATCCGTGGACTGGATACACTTAACAAGAGAAATATATATATATATATATACATACAGTCTCAAACCTACATTTGATCAACAAGAATAAGCCAGGTACAGAGAAGTGGATTAATCCATGTGCTGCAGAGGGGGGAAAGTAGAGGTTGAATGGGTAGGTAGCCAAAGGAAAAAAAACATTGCATGGCCACACTGTAGCCCATTATCCCTAGGGTGGACCATTCCACACTAGATGTGATAACACCAGAGTACCTTATTTGTTTTTGAAAATGAGCTGATGTTGCATTTAATTGATTGATTTTGCATAGTACACAAGTTTCCGCAAATGAAAAAAACACTAAAAAAAACAACAAACAAAGCCTAGATTCATAATCACTTGTGGGGTTTCAGAGGATGTTCATTGAGCGTCACTTCATCTGATTTTTCAATTATTTGTTAGTGACCATTCCTGATTTTCATCTAAAGTAAAGTGACCAATACATGATATGTTGCAAATTAGGCAAGAACCACTAGCAACCTGGAAAAGCAATAATTGCAACCTCATCCCTTAGGAAACTGATTCAACTGATGACACATTATTCTCTCTAAAAGTCGTCAGACTCCTGCTTCTCATTTCAGATCACATGGAAAGTAACACAGCTAAATATCCTCTACAGGTACACATGGCTATCATCTCTAATCCATACAAATTCATTTTTGTATTAATTTAGATAGTATCTTAATTAAAAATCTGCAGCTAAAAGAAACTGAAATATTGAATTGTAATTTTTAATAACAGAGAACTAGAATCCTCTATAGAGAATAATTCTCAGTTATGTTCTATATATCTAGTTATTAAACTAATAGCTCAAAAACAATTGGGGTGAAATGACCCACAAAAAAGCCTGCACTATTAGCACTCTGAGCCTAGACTTATAATCAGAGAAAATAAAAAAGAAGACAATTAAAATATAACTTTTAATTACAACTAGTTAAAAAAAGGGACCTGGTGTGAAACACTGAAAACAACCAGAGATCTGTTGATATTATTCCTGATAATATACTAATATTACCTTTGAGATATATCTAGGTAAAGCAGGAATATAAACTGTTCGGTCTAGCAAATAATAGATCAATCATATAATAGGGAAAGATGGTTATGGCTAATATGCAAATATTACTAGATGGAAAAAGCGGGGGGGAGGAAGGTAGAGTAGCAATGGTTCTTAATTCCCAAAAGTAAGGAATTATAGTAGATAAGTACCACTATCATTGTAGGAATAACTATAACATTATACTTATTTATGGTATAGTACCGTTACACATGATAGTATTATGTAGTGTTTAAACACATGGAATAGGGATTATGATCTTGTATAATATCAGATAGTCCTAATGGATACAGGATTTAATAACAATGATCAATCTCATCTAACAAATAAGAAATCTTATAAATTACCAGTAGTCACTACTGTTAGTATTAAGGCTGTAAATTCAGACTCCTATACTCGCCAGCTGTCATAGTCATATGGATGCTATGTTATAGATCTCTGTACTTTGTGATTCCTGTGATAGTAGCGAATAGCCTATTTATAATTACAGGTTAGAACCTGGTATCTCTTATGTAATATATTAAAAGAGCCAAAAATAATAGGTGTTAAAGCATATTGTTATATCTGGATTCACTACCAGCAAAAAGGATTGAATATTTGCCAACAAGAATAATTGCTATTCACATTTAATATCATACTAAGTTTTAATTATTATATGCTGGCGTGTTAGGTCAGTACGTAATAGGTTAACACCTCTGCTTGCTAAAGCCTACTCTCTGAATTCAGCAAAATACTGAGCGACTATTAGGAAATAAATTAGATCAATATATATTAACGGTACTAAATTATACTCCCTCCTCCTAGGTGTAACTGGAACATATTTCACAGTAACGTCTTGATAATCTGTAATAATAGTTAGCCGTGACCTAAATATCCTGAAGTCTTATATAAATTGTAACAAAATAACACTAAGTGCAAGTATATGAGCTGCCTTGAGCGATAGCTCCAACTTAAAGTGATTGTCAATTTTCACTGTTTTGAAAGTATAAATATCTAGAGAATAAGTATATTAATCATACCGCCACTTTCATTTGTTAATAAAATGTTTAATTTAATTTTTATCTCCATTTCTAAATATCGTATTTTCACTATACCTGCTCCTCCCACTCTCCACTTCCTTATTCTCTGTAATATTACGTATACAGTGGTCCCACCCGCTGTTTACGTAGTGGCAATGCGCGCTCCCATCTCAGTTACACACTGCGCATGCGTCAAACAACGATTCCGCTGTCAATCAACATAGTATTCAGTGAATCAGTACATTCACTGAATACTATCGTTGGATAGCGCAGTAAGGATCTCATCCTCCATCCCGTAATCCGTATATTCTTTCAATAACAAATTAACTCAGTGAAATTTGCAAATGCGCATGCGCGAATTGTGAACGAGCTTCTGAGAAGCATGTTGTAAGCGGAGTCTAACGCAAGCGCAATACGGACGCGTGACGACATACAAAGGGGTTGGGTCCCCCTGTGGTTAGCGCCGTTATTGGTTATGCTGATCGTGGCTAAAAATGACAACGAGCGATAGCAAATGCCGGGTGGAGGATTATAATGACGGCGGACAGCTAAAAACATTGAAAATATGCGAATAGATAAGTAAAATGATGAATGATGACTCATGTTATTTAAAGGTCAATGTAACGCAGAACTTGAGAGATGAAGCAGAGTTTACATTCACTTTAACAGCAACAATAGTTTAAAAAAAGCCCAATACGGGCAAAATGCGTCAGGGGTTGGGAGCTCTGTTTTTTACAACTTTTCCTTAGATTAGTTGATTCTTGTTGCTAGATTTATTTTGCTACTATTGTTGCTGTTAAGTTGGAGCTATCACTCAAGGCAGCTCATATTACTCTGATATACTCGCACTTAGTGTTATTTTGTTACAATTTATATGAGACTTCAGGATATTTAGGTCACGGCTAACTATTATTACAGATAATCAAGACGTTACTGTGAAATATGTTCCAGTAATGCCTAAGAGGAGGGAGTGTAATTTAGTACCGTTAATATATATATCGATCTAATTTCTTTCCTAATAGTCGCTCAGTACTTTGCTGAATTCAGAGAGCAGGCTTTAGCAAGCAGAGGTGTTAACCTATTATGCTAACCTAACACGCCAGCATATGATAATTAAAACTTAGTATGATATTAAATGTGAATAGCAATTATTCTTGTTGGCAAATATTCAATCCTTTTTGCTGGTAGTGAATCCAGATATAACAATATGCTTTAACACCTATTATTTTTGGCTCTTTTAATATATTACATAAGAGATACCAGGTTCTAACCTGTAATTATAAATAGGCTTTAGGATATAAATATTTGATACATTCTATCATTGTTATTAAATCCTGTATCCATTAGGACTATCTGATATTATACAAGATCATAATCCCTATTCCATGTGTTTAAACACTACATAAAACTATCATGTGTAACGGTACTATACCATAAATAAGTATAATGTTATAGTTATTCCTACAATTATAGTGGTACTTATCACACCTGACTTTATTATTCACTATTAGCAATATAATCTGTTCCAAATACACTAATTATTTGATGTCAACATAAGACCACTTATCTACTATAATTCCTTACTTTTGGGAATTAAGAACCATTGCTACTCTACCATCCTCCCCCCGCTTTTTCCATCTAGTAATATTTGAATATTAGCCATAACCATCTTTCCCTATTATATGATTGATCTATTATTTGCTAGACCGAACAGTTTATATTCCTGCTTTACCTAGATATATCTCAAAGGCAATATTAGTATATTATTAGGAATAATATCAACAGATCTCTGGTTGTTTTTAGTGTTTCACACCGGGTCCCTTTTTTTAACTAGTTGTAATTAAAAGTTATATTTTAAGTGTCTTCTTTTTCATTCTCTCTGATTATAAGTCTAGGCTCAGAGTGCTAACAGTGCAGGCTTTTTTGTGGGTCCTTTTCCCCCAGTTGTTTTTGATCTTTATTGATGCACAGCACCACTCCCCTCTAACATTCATATATCGGAGGCTTTAATATGGTTATAGTCTCATGAGTAATTATTATCAGGGGAGACTGCCATAGTGGTGCCATTTTACTTTTGTGTACATATTAAACTAATAGCTGTTTCTCCTTGCAACTCCAGAGGATAACCTAGGATTTAAAGATATTTTCCTAATTACAAAGCTGTATATTTTATAGTAAAATCTGGCAAAGTAGTGATCACATTTTTTATTACAAAATAACATATCATAGTAGCTCTCTACAAATACTGGATTTCAGAAAATGGACCATTGTTACTAGTAAATACTCCAAAGGGCCCTTTCCTAGGGACAGAAGTGACAATTTAATGTGCACTAGCACATTGACTTGTCAGTGGCTGACTGCCTCTGCACTTCTGAGTCAGCTCCCTGTAGTGCAGCTGCTATGAAGTGTCACCAACAAAACAAACAGTTGGTTTGAGAAGTTGTCCTTGAATATATATTCTTGAATCCTGATACATAGAAACATAGATATTGACGGCAGATAAGAGCCATAGATATTTCCTAAAAGTATAAACTTATCTAGATTGTAAGATAGCCTTATGCTTATCACAGGCATTCTTAAAGTCCCCCACAGTGTTTGCCATTACTACCTCTTGTGGAAGTTTATTCCATGAATCAATCACCCTTTCTGTAAAGAAGGGCGTCCTCAAATTACTCCTGAATGTACTATCCTTCAGCTTGAGATCATGACCCCTTGTTCTTGAATTTTCTTTTATATGTAAAATACTCACTGGCTCAGTTTTCCTAAGCCCTTTATTATAATTGAAAGTTGCTATCATATCACCTATTTCCCTTCTCTCCTCTAAGCTATACATATATATATAGGAAGTGTTATATATTCACACAGTGAAAACTGAAAAGCTTCTAGCTCATAGGTTTTTCGTCTGACTCCTTGAATATGTTTGTACTTGTTATAAAGCACAGCTGGGTCACAGGTAGACCCAAACTGCAAAAAAGGTTATTCCAGCCTCCAAAATGAAAAAAATTACCTTTATTGTTTCACATAGGGTCCATAGAAAAAGAAATACAACGTTTCAGGCCTGCTATAGGCCCTTAGTCATGTAAACTTGAAAACACACAGGTTGCACATTAGTGACATCTTGTGGATGCAGATAATAACACGTCCCAACTATGTTTATATTTTAGATGATCACATGAAAATAATCTTTGCACAAAATTAAAATTGTAAAACATAAAACCCACATATACATTTAAAAAGAGGAATATTGCACAATATTAGAAATATTACCCCAAATGGGGAAAAGAATGTATACCTATACTGAAAAAATGGCAAAGTTAATACCAACAAATTGGATTTAAAGAAACAGGTTCCAATCAAAATCCTGGCATATTCTGAGAGACTGCAACCCACAGGTAAATGAATTCAAAGTAAATCCAATGTTAGCCTATAGAAGGAACCAGAGTATCAAGGACATGTTTATACTGATATAGGTAGTAGTAAACAAAGTATGCAGAAAACAATAGGTACAAAAATAAGTGGGTGTTATCCATGTCTCAGCTGCAGTAATTGCAGCTCAATGATAAAAGGCGAGTATTTCCATCACCCAATAAATGGGAAAAAGTTCCACATAAATAAATACCTAACCTGCAGGGCCACTTATTCCATTTAGGTAGGAGGGCTTCTAATTTAAATATCCAGAACATCTCTCTAATTTTCAAAAGGCGTTTCCTATCCCCACCTCTCTTTGGCCTATCCACTTGCTCTATAATTTGAAATCTTAGTTGGCTAATATTATGACCCATAGAGAGCAAGTGAGAGGACACTGGAGCATCTTTGTTGTTACGTCTAATATTAGACTTATGTTCTGTTATCCTCTAGTCTCCCTTACCTCTCTACAGGTCTCCCCAATATAAATTAGGCCACATGGACACTTAATAAGATAAATGGAATAAGTGGCCCTGCAGGTTAGGAATTTATTTATGTGGAACTTTTTCCCATTTATTGGGTGATGGAAATACTCGCCTTTTATCATTGAGCTGCAATTACTGCAGCTGAGACATGGATAGCACCCACTTCTTTTTGGACCTATTGTTCTCTGCATACTTTGTTTACTACTATCTATATCAGTATAAACATGTCCTTGATACTCTGGTTCCTTCTATAGGCTACCATTGGATTTACTTTGAATTCATTTACCTGTGGGTTGCAGTCTCTCAGAATATGCCAGTGTTTTTTTGTTGTTGTTTTTTTAGTATACCAGTTATTTTTTGGCTAAGTCTATTAAATTGGGTAAAACAGATAATATGAGTTACCTCCTGTTCCTTGTTCTTCTTAGTTTGTATTGTATAATTAGTAACTGTGCTGAGTTGTTCAGCAACTAACGTAGGGGGTAATTTCTATTAATAAATTTATAAGCCATTTTGGCCAGTCTATGTTTACATGTAGGCTCGTCTGATACTATACGTTTCACTCTAGTGTACTGACTTTTTGGAATAGCCTTAAATACAGTATCTGGATGACAGCTTCCATATGGAAGCAAATTATTTCTGTCTGTGCTCTTCATATGGAGATCCGTTTTTAGAAAACCACCCTCAACATACACATAAGTATCCAAATATTCAATACCAATCTCACTCATATTCAGAGTAAACTTTAGACCTCTGACCGATTGTTCAAAACTTGGACAAAAGACAATAGGCTACCAATGTCGCCCCCCCCCCCCCACATGCCAAATACATCATCTATGTACCTCCACCAGGAGGCACCATAGAGTTGGAACAAGCTATGAGGGTACAAAAAGTATTCCTCAAAGCTATTCATGAATGTGGGGGTGATGTTGGAGCCCATTGCAGTCCCCTGTTTTTGCAAATAATATGTATCCATAAACAAAAAATAATTATGATACAGTATAATTGAGAGTAAGTTGATCAAAAAACAGATCTCCCCTTCAGTGTAATTACTCTCACATCTCAGAATATTTTCCACTGCTGAAAGGCCACTTGTATGTTTGATAGAGGTATATAAGCTTGAAACATCCAGCGATAATAATATACATTTCTCCCCAATATAACCAAGATCTTTCAGATTTGATAGAAAATCATTTGTATCTTTAACATAAGATGTAGTTTTTTTAATAAATGGCTGTAGGACTCTATCTAAAAAAATGGCAATAGATGAAAAAATAGACCCTATCCCTGCCACAATGGGGCGTCCAGGTGGTTTTTCTTTTGCTTTATGTATTTTTGGTAATACATATAATACTGGTTTTATTGGATTAGTTACATACAGGGCATCTTTAAAGCTTTCCATTATAATTTCGTTTTGTACTGCTAATTCAAGAATATTTTCAATTTCTTTATTGATCTGGGTAGTTGGATCCCTTGGCAATTCCTGATATAACTGATTATCTGATAGTTGTCTATTAATCTCCTCAATGTAATCTGATCTATCCAGAACCACAATGGCTCCGCCCTTATCGGCCTCTTTTATAATAATCTCTTTATTTTTCTTTAAAGCTTCAATTGCTATCTTATCTTTTTTGTTTTTTTGTACCAGTTTCTTCTTCCTTTCCCTTTTAAAAAGGTTATCTACCTCTCTCTGTACTAAATTCATATAGGTAGCTGTACTATGAGTAGCAGAAGGTGTGAAAGTGTTTTTTTTGGATGTACCATATTCTTTTGTATCTTTAAATTTTATGGTATTACCCTTAGTGCTCGTGTTTAGTGAATATGTGTTATCTCTTTGCATGGAAAAGTACCATAAATTCATTGCAAAAATTTCCCAAGCAATAAGATAAGCCTTTGTTTACAGCTGCATCTTGTTCCTTAGTTAAAACATGTGTAGACAAATTGTGAACTAAATTATCATTAAATGTGGTTGATACATGGTGCATAGTGTTACCATTTCTTCCCTTTATATATATATATTGTGTTCTAAACCATGTTGTCCGACACTCATCAACTCTTCATTGAAAAAAAGTGCAGTGCCAAAACATTCATACAATTGTTGTGTGCAATCACTCACAGCATTACCCATTATGTTATTTTGTGCAATTTTAAGTCCCAATTGTTCATCTGGAGCAAAGTTATTTAAAAGCTCAACAGAGTCCACTTCCTGGTCTAAACTTGGATTAGCAATTAGTCCGGTAATTGTCGATGTACATTGTGATTCTTGTGCTCCACTCGATTCTTTACATAGAGGTTTTGAAGTATTGTCAGCCCTTATATTTACAGTCCGTGTGGCTAGATTACGGTCAATTAGGTTACAGGTATGGTCGTGACTGAATTTATCCGGGGTCATAGTGATGTTACTCTTTCTTACTTCTATGCTATTTTGTCGGTTTGATCAGTCATGGGCATCAGCCATTTCAGTATTAAAGTGAGTTTTGCTTATTTTTGGACACAGTTTTCAGCCATCTTCGTGTTGTAATCAATGACACTGTCTCTTGTAGCATTATGTACATTTTCTGTGTGACATGCCCACTCATACTTTAATATCTCTTTCGGCTGTACCTCCGTCTCGACCAACATCCCTGGAGCTAATAGCGATAGTGTCCTTGCTGGGTCCCACGCATTCAACGTGGTCATTGTCGCTCTGATGTCATCAGCTGACCGGGTGTGTTTCCTTTTGTGCTTCCTACCGGCGCAATGGAATCGATTTCTGAGTCCTCCGTTAAAGAACTTGCCGAGGACTCTGACACACTATGCCCTTCTTCCAGTGCTGGAATTTGTCTTATCCTTCCCTTTTGCTCTTGTGCAGAGTTGTTCACATTTTTACCAAAACCTGTACTCTGACGCCACCTATAGACCGTTCCATGACAGTAATCCTGTTCATCTCTGATGAATTTGAGAAGTTTTCGGCTTTCCAAGTGCTTCCTATACTCGTTGACAGACTTCTCAACCTCAATTACCAGCTTCTTATATTCATCCAAAGGTAAATTCTTGACCATCTGTTCTTTCTGTTGATTAATGCTCTCCTTGTATTTATTAATCTCTTGTTATGCAAATTCAACAGTCCATGTTATTATGTCAAAGGAGCATTTGTTCAATATACTTTCAAATTTATCAGCATACTCCTAGTGGTCAGCAAATAAGGTAGGACATGTAGACATTCTTAGTCCTCTAGTAATACGTTGCACTTTATGATATTCTGATAAGGTAATGGCATGTAATTCTAGAAACATCTTTTTCTTGCTATCTTTTTCAAAGAGCCTGCCTGTTACCTCATAGGGGGCAATTTTAAGAAAGTCTCTGTTTCCCTTAACATTAGACTTAATCGGCTGTTCAGTCTCCTCATCATAACCGAAAGTCTTAGGACCCATTGGTACATCTGTAGTAACATTTGTCATACCTTCAGCCATAATTATGTGCAAGTACTTCCAGTGGCAAAATACTGTCAATTTCTCCAATTCTCCTTTGCCTATCCACTTGCTCTCTATGGGTCATAATATTAGCCAACTAAGATTTCAAATTATAGAGCAAGTGGATAGGCCAAGTAGAGGTGGGGATAGGGAACGCCTTTTGAAAATTAGAGAGATGTTCTGGATATTTAAATTAGAAGCCCTCATACCTAACGTTATGAATAATGATTTTGATTGGAACCTGTTTCTTTAAATCCAATTTGTTGGTATTAACTTTGCCATTTTTTCAGTATAGATATACATTCTTTTCCTCATTTGGGATAATCTTGCTAATATTGTGCAATATTCCTCTTTTTAAATGTATATGTGGGTTTTATGTTTTTACAATTTTAATTTTGTGCTTAGATTATTTTCATGTGATCATCTAAAATATAAACATAGTTGGGACGTGTTATTATTTGCATCCACAAGATGTCACTATTGTGCAACTTGGTTGCTCACATGAAAACAGGTAACAGGTGAGGGTATATAAGGTCATTAACTTGTGTATTTTTAAGTGTACATGACTAAGGGCCTATAGCAGGCCTGAAACGTTGTATATCTTTTTATATGGACCCTATGTAAAACAATAAAGGTCTTTTTTTTAATTTTGGAGGCTGGAATAACTCTTTTTTCTGTTTGGATGACTATTGGGACATAACAGGTCCTTTATTTCGTGCCCCACAAGCCAAAGGACAGGTGTGCTGTTTTCCAAACCATTTGGAGAAATTCACAGGTAGACCCATCAGAGGACATTGAGACTGTACAAACATTTTAATTTTTGTTCAGTGCTCTTCACTTTTCTGGGTTACGGGTCCATTGGAACCTTCTTGACATTTTTATAGTAGAATGTCCAAACACACTGAACGTCACAGGAAACAGAGGCTCTCTCAATACAAATTCAAAGTATAGAAGTCATTACAAGTGTTTAGCTCTATCTAAATCAAGGAAGTTTAAAGGGAAATTAAACCCCAAAAATGTCTTTCATGATTCAGATAGCGCATGTCATTTTAAACAGCTTTCTAATTTACTTCTATTATCAATTTCTTTTATTCTCTTGGTATCTTTTGTTGAAAAACAGAAACGTAAGCTCAGGAGCGTGCACATGTCTGAAGCACTATATGGCAACAGTTTTGCAAGAATGTTATACATAATCAAAAGCACAAGGTGTCAGAAGTATTTCCTGCCATGTAGTGCGCCAAACACCTACCTAGGTATTTCTTCAACAAAGAAAACCATGGGAACTAAGAAAATTTGAGAATAGCAATATATTTGAAACTTTTTCAAAATTGTACGCTCTGTCTAAATCATAAAATAATTTTTTGGGTTTCATATCCCTTTAATATGAAAGTAAAATGAAAATAAAAAAAGACTCATGGAATCTTCTGAGAGAGAGGCAGCAATGAGCTCAGCCTCCCTTGATTGCACAACAGCTCTGAATGTGCTGGATGGAGCCCCAGTGTCTGACAGGTTAGGTTGTCATGCGTGGGCAAATCATAAATAAGCTCCAGAGGAGGCAGCTAACACATCTGGCTCATTGAGGGGGGGGGGTGTAAAGTCTAAGACTGTGTCTAACTCTGACAGTCAGTAGGTCATTTATATGGGAGCTAGCTTGTGCCATGTAATCCATATGGCAGAACAGCAATTATTCTTGTGCAGTGCAGATCTCACTGACAAGAATGCAGTCTGTAAAGTTTTCAAAAGACAGGTATTGTACTCTCTAGAGCTATTGAAATTGCTGAATTTACTCTGGACTCAGAGTGGCTTAGGTTACAAAGTATACACATATATATATATATATATATTCTCTGGTTCTCTAGGTTTTCTCTAGGTTTTCTGATGAAGCGCATGATGCGCGAAACATGTCAGAACATACCTCACTGCATTTCCAAACTGTTATGTGAGTTTACACTGCAAGCTTGATTAAAATCTACTACTTCAGCAAACAGCACTCCGGTTCCTGCTTTTGTTCCTTGTTTCCTGCATTATATGGTTAGGACGAGCCGTCAACAGGACCGACAAGTTGCTTTTCCCGCTACTAGCAGTTTACCATTGGACTTCCTTGCATCCATGAGAGCAGTTTTCCTGTGTGTCCCCTACGCCTATACGTACTAGCTCCATCAAGGAGGAGTGGCCTTCCAGATCTGCATCATCGGCACAGCACAGTGGAACATCGGAACTACATCCGACCACAGACATAAGCGACTACATATGGGCAGACGTTTCCCATAGATGTGGTGGCTCCATACCCCTTTGCCACAGGATCCTGATGACCTGTTGCGCTTGAAGAGATCTGCCGAACCAGACCCACTGGTGCTAGACACGGAGGTACGCCACTCACACGCGTATCACAGATGACTGTTTAATTATTGTTACATACTATTGCCATCAGGGATCCAGAGACACTTGTTGCAGCAAGAAGAGCTGCTTTGTACATACATACTTTTTTGTACTGATGGTCTCCAACGAGGAGAAGGGCAACACATTTCTGTCTCATTTATGATAGAGGCAAGACCATTCCTCATTTTGAGGTTTGCAGCGTGACACCATTTGCACCAGGACACGCTACAGAAATACTTACTTTACAAGAACACTCTTTTGGACTTTTTGGGATTGGACCTTTTTCCTACATTACAAGATTATATATATTTATAATTATTTTCATTGTTGCTATATATATAGGCTTACCATCATTTTTAGAGGTGAAACTGGGACCACCTGGCGCTGTGTCAGTGGGGGTGTGGTCAGGGGTGTGGTCAAGGGGGCGTGGCAATTACCGGTCCTTTTAAAGTAGTAGCTTTTATGTGCGTAATGTTTTGTGGATACTCTACCCTTCCTCAGTCAAACAACAAGTGAATCACACAGTTTAAATAGACCATAACACCACCCCCTAGTGAAAAAGGCACCATTACGTTGTCATGGCAACCGATACACAACATGAGCCAATAAATCATTCATCTAAAGCTCAGATTCTAAATAATGCCAAATATCAAGCATAATTATCAATTTCATTAAATAGTGAAAAGCATATAAATCACACAATTTAATATCTTCAGGGTAATATGTGTTTTATGTGTCTAATTAAGGAACAGAACTGGATACTGATAAGGCATAAATACAACATTGAATGTAATAAATCAAAAACACATACCTGCTAAAGCTGTTTAAGAGGCTACGCTATACCATAATGCAGAAAGATTACAGTCAAAATGCTATTCTGCATGAAATAAAGCAAGATCCACGCCAAAAATCCTGCCTGTCTGCACTTCATGGTCGTACCCACATGCTTCCCCTTAAGGTGTATCACCGGTGATGTCACCAGGGGTCGGGGGGTGTTAAATTCCTAGAAAAATAAACCAAGTAGTACTACAAAATTAAAAAAAACCTATGCTGCTCACTCAGCCTGTATTACTAAATGTGAACTTTAAAGGACAAGAATGTTAAGGCGGTCTGAAACCCGGACACATGATTTGAAATCCAGAGGTGGCAACCCTACTGGGACAGAATGAACAACCGGGTGGGACACTGGGACAGCACCTCCAATCAGGGACAATCCCAGTCAAAGACGGCACTCGCTGGGTCTTTATCCACAAGAATTTAATAGATATGACGTTTCGAATATACAAACAAACACCATACATACATACAAACATATATATATATATATATATATATATATATATATATATATATATTAGAGATGCACCGATACCAATACTAGTATCGGTGCCGATACTGAGCATTTGCATGAGTACTCGTACTTGTGCAAAAAGCTCAGATACCTACACCGATACTTCTAGGCAGCTCCTTGAGGGAAAGAGGGACGCGAAGCAAGGGAGCTTCTGCCCTTAGTGCGCCCAGAGCCGTGCGCACCAGGGAATCTATTATTTTAATTACAGGAGAGCTCGCTAAAGTAGAGGTCAGGGGGTGGACCCATTAAGAGAGTGCAATTACAGGGAGCCTGGTGACCAGAGTCACACTAACACGTCAGGAGGTTTTAGACTGCAAATATGTTATACCGCCCGGCGCCTACACATAGAGGGGCAACGTATAAACAAGCTGGAACAGGTATATATATATTAGTATAACTGCATAAACTCTATGGGATTGGTAATCTTACCCGGGGCTTTACTTATTCAAATACATATATTTTTGAAAATTTGTGAGTATACTGCTGTGACACAACCTCCCCTGCTAAGTATATATTGATGCTGTTCACTATATACAGCTATGCACTATATACAAGTGTGCACTATATACAGATGTGCATTATACAGTGTTGTTACACAGCCTCCCCTGCTGTATACAGATGTGCACTATATATGCATTATACACTGCTGTGACACAGTCTCCCCTGTTTTATATGGAATAGATGTGCACTATATACAGATGAGCATAATAAACTGCAGTGACACACAACCTCCCTGATATATACAGATGTGAACTATACAGATTTGAATTGTATACAGATGTGCACTAGTATATACAGACATACACTATATATACAGATTATAGACTGCTGTGGAAAAGCATTCCCTGCTATAGAGATGAGCACTATATACAGGTGTGCATTAAATACTGTTGTGACACAGCCATCCATGCTATATACAGATGTGTACTATATACATATGTGCATTATACACTGCTATTTGTGGGCTATCCCTCCTCCCACTCTACATTCCTCTCTTATCTCTATCTCTTCCTCTGTTAGAGCTCCCTCCGTTTTCTTCACTTCTGTTTTCTCTTCCCCTTCTGTTTCCACTCTCTGCCCTTCTGTGTGTGTCTTTGAGAGTGTGTCTGTGTGAGAGTGTGCCTGTGTGAGAGTGTGTGTGAAAGTGTGTCCTTCTGTGTGAGTTTCTTTGTGTATTTCTGTGTCACATGACATAAAAAAGTATTGGTAATTGGTATCGGTGAATATTTGAAAAAAGTATTGGTACTTGTACTCTGTCTTAAAAAAATGGTATTGGTGCAACCCTTTTATATATATATATATATATATATATATATATATATATATATATATATATATATATATATATATATATATATATATATATATATATATATATATATATATATATATATATATATATATATATATATATATATATATATATATATATATACAGGGAGTGCAGAATTATTAGGCAAATTAGTATTTTGACCACATCATCCTCTTTATGCATGTTGTCTTACTCCAAGCTGTATAGGCTCGAAAGCCTACTACCAATTAAGCATATTAGGTGATGTGCATCTCTGTAATGAGAAGGGGTGTGGTCTAATGACATCAACACCCTATATCAGGTGTGCATAATTATTAGGCAACTTCCTTTCCTTTGGCAAAATGGGTCAAAAGAAGGACTTGACAGGCTCAGAAAACTCAAAAATAGTGAGATATCTTGCAGAGGGATGCAGCACTCTTAAAATTGCAAAGCTTCTGAAGCGTGATCATCGAACAATCAAGCGTTTCAATCAAAATAGTCAACAGGGTCGCAAGAAGCGTGTGGAAAAACCAAGGCGCAAAATAACTGCCCATGAACTGAGAAAAGTCAAGCGTGCAGCTGCCAAGATGCCACTTGCCACCAGTTTGGCCATATTTCAGAGCTGCAACATCACTGGAGTGCCCAAAAGCACAAGGTGTGCAATACTCAGAGACATGGCCAAGGTAAGAAAGGCTGAAAGACGACCACCACTGAACAAGACACACAAGCTGAAACGTCAAGACTGGGCCAAGAAATATCTCAAGACTGATTTTTCTAAGGTTTTATGGACTGATGAAATGAGAGTGAGTCTTAATGGGCCAGATGGATGGGCCCGTGGCTGGATTGGTAAAGGGCAGAGAGCTCCAGTCCGACTCAGACGCCAGCAAGGTGGAGGTGGAGTACTGGTTTGGGCTGGTATCATCAAAGATGAGCTTGTGGGGCCTTTTCGGGTTGAGGATGGAGTCAAGCTCAACTCCCAGTCCTACTGCCAGTTTCTGGAAGACACCTTCTTCAAGCAGTGGTACAGGAAGAAGTCTGCATCCTTCAAGAAAAACATGATTTTCATGCAGGACAATGCTCCATCACACGCGTCCAAGTACTCCACAGCGTGGCTGGCAAGAAAGGGTATAAAAGAAGAAAATCTAATGACATGGCCTCCTTGTTCACCTGATCTGAACCCCATTGAGAACCTGTGGTCCATCATCAAATGTGAGATTTACAAGGAGGGAAACCAGTACACCTCTCTAAACAGTGTCTGGGAGGCTGTGGTTGCTGCTGCACGCAATGTTGATGGTGAACAGATCAAAACACTGACAGAATCCATGGATGGCAGGCTTTTGAGTGTCCTTGCAAAGAAAGGTGGCTATATTGGTCACTGATTTGTTTTTGAATGTCAGAAATGTATATTTGTGAATGTTGAGATGTTATATTGGTTTCACTGGTAAAAATAAATAATTGAAATGGGTATATATTTGTTTTTTGTTAAGTTGCCTAATAATTATGCACAGTAATAGTCACCTGCACACACAGATATCCCCCTAAAATAGCTATAACTAAAAACAAACTAAAAACTACTTCCAAAACTATTCAGTTTTGATATTTCAAAGAGCCTGCCTGTTACCTCATAGGGGGCAATTTTAAGAAAGTCTCTGTTTCCCTTAACATTAGACTTAATCGGCTGTTCAGTCTCCTCATCATAACCGAAAGTCTTAGGACCCATTGGTACATCTGTAGTAACATTTGTCATACCTTCAGCCATAATTATGTGCAAGTACTTCCAGTGGCAAAATACTGTCAATTTCTCCAATTCTCCTTTGCCTATCCACTTGCTCTCTATGGGTCATAATATTAGCCAACTAAGATTTCAAATTATAGAGCAAGTGGATAGGCCAAGTAGAGGTGGGGATAGGGAACGCCTTTTGAAAATTAGAGAGATGTTCTGGATATTTAAATTAGAAGCCCTCATACCTAACGTTATGAATAATGATTTTGATTGGAACCTGTTTCTTTAAATCCAATTTGTTGGTATTAACTTTGCCATTTTTTCAGTATAGATATACATTCTTTTCCTCATTTGGGATAATCTTGCTAATATTGTGCAATATTCCTCTTTTTAAATGTATATGTGGGTTTTATGTTTTTACAATTTTAATTTTGTGCATAGATTATTTTCATGTGATCATCTAAAATATAAACATAGTTGGGACATGTTATTATTTGCATCCACAAGATGTCACTATTGTGCAACTTGGTTGCTCACATGAAAACAGGTAACAGGTGAGGGTATATAAGGTCATTAACTTGTGTATTTTTAAGTGTACATGACTAAGGGCCTATAGCAGGCCTGAAACGTTGTATATCTTTTTATATGGACCCTATGTAAAACAATAAAGGTCTTTTTTTTAATTTTGGAGGCTGGAATAACTCTTTTTTCTGTTTGGATGACTATTGGGACATAACAGGTCCTTTATTTCGTGCCCCACAAGCCAAAGGACAGGTGTGCTGTTTTCCAAACCATTTGGAGAAATTCACAGGTAGACCCATCAGAGGACATTGAGACTGTACAAACATTTTAATTTTTGTTCAGTGCTCTTCACTTTTCTGGGTTACGGGTCCATTGGAACCTTCTTGACATTTTTATAGTAGAATGTCCAAACACACTGAACGTCACAGGAAACAGAGGCTCTCTCAATACAAATTCAAAGTATAGAAGTCATTACAAGTGTTTAGCTCTATCTAAATCAAGGAAGTTTAAAGGGAAATTAAACCCCAAAAATGTCTTTCATGATTCAGATAGCGCATGTCATTTTAAACAGCTTTCTAATTTACTTCTATTATCAATTTCTTTTATTCTCTTGGTATCTTTTGTTGAAAAACAGAAACGTAAGCTCAGGAGCGTGCACATGTCTGAAGCACTATATGGCAACAGTTTTGCAAGAATGTTATACATAATCAAAAGCACAAGGTGTCAGAAGTATTTCCTGCCATGTAGTGCGCCAAACACCTACCTAGGTATTTCTTCAACAAAGAAAACCATGGGAACTAAGAAAATTTGAGAATAGCAATATATTTGAAACTTTTTCAAAATTGTACGCTCTGTCTAAATCATAAAATAATTTTTTGGGTTTCATATCCCTTTAATATGAAAGTAAAATGAAAATAAAAAAAGACTCATGGAATCTTCTGAGAGAGAGGCAGCAATGAGCTCAGCCTCCCTTGATTGCACAACAGCTCTGAATGTGCTGGATGGAGCCCCAGTGTCTGACAGGTTAGGTTGTCATGCGTGGGCAAATCATAAATAAGCTCCAGAGGAGGCAGCTAACACATCTGGCTCATTGAGGGGGGGGGGGGGTGTAAAGTCTAAGACTGTGTCTAACTCTGACAGTCAGTAGGTCATTTATATGGGAGCTAGCTTGTGCCATGTAATCCATATGGCAGAACAGCAATTATTCTTGTGCAGTGCAGATCTCACTGACAAGAATGCAGTCTGTAAAGTTTTCAAAAGACAGGTATTGTACTCTCTAGAGCTATTGAAATTGCTGAATTTACTCTGGACTCAGAGTGGCTTAGGTTACAAAGTATACACATATATATATATATATTCTCTGGTTCTCTAGGTTTTCTCTAGGTTTTCTGATGAAGCCCATGATGCGCGAAACATGTCAGAACATACCTCACTGCATTTCCAAACTGTTATGTGAGTTTACACTGCAAGCTTGATTAAAATCTACTACTTCAGCAAACAGCACTCCGGTTCCTGCTTTTGTTCCTTGTTTCCTGCATTATATGGTTAGGACGAGCCGTCAACAGGACCGACAAGTTGCTTTTCCCGCTACTAGCAGTTTACCATTGGACTTCCTTGCATCCATGAGAGCAGTTTTCCTGTGTGTCCCCTACGCCTATACGTACTAGCTCCATCAAGGAGGAGTGGCCTTCCAGATCTGCATCATCGGCACAGCACAGTGGAACATCGGAACTACATCCGACCACAGACATAAGCGACTACATATGGGCAGACGTTTCCCATAGATGTGGTGGCTCCATACCCCTTTGCCACAGGATCCTGATGACTTGTTGCGCTTGAAGAGATCTGCCGAACCAGACCCACTGGTGCTAGACACGGAGGTACGCCACTCACACGCGTATCACAGATGACTGTTTAATTATTGTTACATACTATTGCCATCAGGGATCCAGAGACACTTGTTGCAGCAAGAAGAGCTGCTTTGTACATACATACTTTTTTGTACTGATGGTCTCCAACGAGGAGAAGGGCAACACATTTCTGTCTCATTTATGATAGAGGCAAGACCATTCCTCATTTTGAGGTTTGCAGCGTGACACCATTTGCACCAGGACACGCTACAGAACTACTTACTTTACAAGAACACTCTTTTGGACTTTTTGGGATTGGACCTTTTTCCTACATTACAAGATTATATATATTTATAATTATTTTCATTGTTGCTATATATATAGGCTTACCATCATTTTTAGAGGTGAAACTGGGACCACCTGGCGCTGTGTCAGTGGGGGTGTGGTCAGGGGTGTGGTCAAGGGGGCGTGGCAATTACCGGTCCTTTTAAAGTAGTAGCTTTTATGTGCGTAATGTTTTGTGGATACTCTACCCTTCCTCAGTCAAACAACAAGTGAATCACACAGTTTAAATAGACCATAACACCACCCCCTAGTGAAAAAGGCACCATTACGTTGTCATGGCAACCGATACACAACATGAGCCAATAAATCATTCATCTAAAGCTCAGATTCTAAATAATGCCAAATATCAAGCATAATTATCAATTTCATTAAATAGTGAAAAGCATATAAATCACACAATTTAATATCTTCAGGGTAATATGTGTTTTATGTGTCTAATTAAGGAACAGAACTGGATACTGATAAGGCATAAATACAACATTGAATGTAATAAATCAAAAACACATACCTGCTAAAGCTGTTTAAGAGGCTACGCTATACCATAATGCAGAAAGATTACAGTCAAAATGCTATTCTGCATGAAATAAAGCAAGATCCACGCCAAAAATCCTGCCTGTCTGCACTTCATGGTCGTACCCACATGCTTCCCCTTAAGGTGTATCACCGGTGATGTCACCAGGGGTCGGGGGGTGTTAAATTCCTAGAAAAATAAACCAAGTAGTACTACAAAATTAAAAAAAACCTATGCTGCTCACTCAGCCTGTATTACTAAATGTGAACTTTAAAGGACAAGAATGTTAAGGCGGTCTGAAACCCGGACACATGATTTGAAATCCAGAGGTGGCAACCCTACTGGGACAGAATGAACAACCGGGTGGGACACTGGGACAGCACCTCCAATCAGGGACAATCCCAGTCAAAGACGGCACTCGCTGGGTCTTTATCCACAAGAATTTAATAGATATGACGTTTCGAATATACAAACAAACACCATACATACATATAAACATATATATATATATATATATATATATATATATATATATATATATATATATATATATATATATATATTAGAGATGCACCGATACCAATACTAGTATCGGTGCCGATACTGAGCATTTGCATGAGTACTCGTACTTGTGCAAAAAGCTCAGATACCTACACCGATACTTCTAGGCAGCTCCTTGAGGGAAAGAGGGACGCGAAGCAAGGGAGCTTCTGCCCTTAGTGCGCCCAGAGCCGTGCGCACCAGGGAATCTATTATTTTAATTACAGGAGAGCTCGCTAAAGTAGAGGTCAGGGGGTGGACCCATTAAGAGAGTGCAATTACAGGGAGCCTGGTGACCAGAGTCACACTAACACGTCAGGAGGTTTTAGACTGCAAATATGTTATACCGCCCGGCGCCTACACATAGAGGGGCAACGTATAAACAAGCTGGAACAGGTATATATATATTAGTATAACTGCATAAACTCTATGGGATTGGTAATCTTACCCGGGGCTTTACTTATTCAAATACATATATTTTTGAAAATTTGTGAGTATACTGCTGTGACACAACCTCCCCTGCTAAGTATATATTGATGCTGTTCACTATATACAGCTATGCACTATATACAAGTGTGCACTATATACAGATGTGCATTATACAGTGTTGTTACACAGCCTCCCCTGCTGTATACAGATGTGCACTATATATGCATTATACACTGCTGTGACACAGTCTCCCCTGTTTTATATGGAATAGATGTGCACTATATACAGATGAGCATAATAAACTGCAGTGACACACAACCTCCCTGATATATACAGATGTGAACTATACAGATTTGAATTGTATACAGATGTGCACTAGTATATACAGACATACACTATATATACAGATTATAGACTGCTGTGGAAAAGCATTCCCTGCTATAGAGATGAGCACTATATACAGGTGTGCATTAAATACTGTTGTGACACAGCCATCCATGCTATATACAGATGTGTACTATATACATATGTGCATTATACACTGCTATTTGTGGGCTATCCCTCCTCCCACTCTACATTCCTCTCTTATCTCTATCTCTTCCTCTGTTAGAGCTCCCTCCGTTTTCTTCACTTCTGTTTTCTCTTCCCCTTCTGTTTCCACTCTCTGCCCTTCTGTGTGTGTCTTTGAGAGTGTGTCTGTGTGAGAGTGTGCCTGTGTGAGAGTGTGTGTGAAAGTGTGTCCTTCTGTGTGAGTTTCTTTGTGTATTTCTGTGTCACATGACATAAAAAAGTATTGGTAATTGGTATCGGTGAATATTTGAAAAAAGTATTGGTACTTGTACTCTGTCTTAAAAAAATGGTATTGGTGCAACCCTTTTATATATATATATATATATATATATATATATATATATATATATATATATATATATATATATATATATATATATATATATACAGGGAGTGCAGAATTATTAGGCAAATTAGTATTTTGACCACATCATCCTCTTTATGCATGTTGTCTTACTCCAAGCTGTATAGGCTCGAAAGCCTACTACCAATTAAGCATATTAGGTGATGTGCATCTCTGTAATGAGAAGGGGTGTGGTCTAATGACATCAACACCCTATATCAGGTGTGCATAATTATTAGGCAACTTCCTTTCCTTTGGCAAAATGGGTCAAAAGAAGGACTTGACAGGCTCAGAAAACTCAAAAATAGTGAGATATCTTGCAGAGGGATGCAGCACTCTTAAAATTGCAAAGCTTCTGAAGCGTGATCATCGAACAATCAAGCGTTTCATTCAAAATAGTCAACAGGGTCGCAAGAAGCGTGTGGAAAAACCAAGGCGCAAAATAACTGCCCATGAACTGAGAAAAGTCAAGCGTGCAGCTGCCAAGATGCCACTTGCCACCAGTTTGGCCATATTTCAGAGCTGCAACATCACTGGAGTGCCCAAAAGCACAAGGTGTGCAATACTCAGAGACATGGCCAAGGTAAGAAAGGCTGAAAGACGACCACCACTGAACAAGACACACAAGCTGAAACGTCAAGACTGGGCCAAGAAATATCTCAAGACTGATTTTTCTAAGGTTTTATGGACTGATGAAATGAGAGTGAGTCTTAATGGGCCAGATGGATGGGCCCGTGGCTGGATTGGTAAAGGGCAGAGAGCTCCAGTCCGACTCAGACGCCAGCAAGGTGGAGGTGGAGTACTGGTTTGGGCTGGTATCATCAAAGATGAGCTTGTGGGGCCTTTTCGGGTTGAGGATGGAGTCAAGCTCAACTCCCAGTCCTACTGCCAGTTTCTGGAAGACACCTTCTTCAAGCAGTGGTACAGGAAGAAGTCTGCATCCTTCAAGAAAAACATGATTTTCATGCAGGACAATGCTCCATCACACGCGTCCAAGTACTCCACAGCGTGGCTGGCAAGAAAGGGTATAAAAGAAGAAAATCTAATGACATGGCCTCCTTGTTCACCTGATCTGAACCCCATTGAGAACCTGTGGTCCATCATCAAATGTGAGATTTACAAGGAGGGAAACCAGTACACCTCTCTAAACAGTGTCTGGGAGGCTGTGGTTGCTGCTGCACGCAATGTTGATGGTGAACAGATCAAAACACTGACAGAATCCATGGATGGCAGGCTTTTGAGTGTCCTTGCAAAGAAAGGTGGCTATATTGGTCACTGATTTGTTTTTGAATGTCAGAAATGTATATTTGTGAAGGTTGAGATGTTATATTGGTTTCACTGGTAAAAATAAATAATTGAAATGGGTATATATTTGTTTTTTGTTAAGTTGCCTAATAATTATGCACAGTAATAGTCACCTGCACACACAGATATCCCCCTAAAATAGCTATAACTAAAAACAAACTAAAAACTACTTCCAAAACTATTCAGTTTTGATATTAATGAGTTTTTGGGGTTCATTGAGAACATGGTTGTTGTTCAATAATAAAATTAATCCTCAAAAATACAACTTTCCTAATAATTCTGCACTCCCTGTATATATATATATATATATATATATATAAAACAGTAAAGTAAAGTTAACTGCAACATCCAGAAATGTCCAAAGATAAATATTTAAACTTTTAAATAAAGTTCTGACTCCGGAGGATAAACGTTCATGAACCAATGGGTTAGCAGAAAAACATATGACAGCTCAAAAACTGATCAAAGCAATGTTGATCCAGCAAAATTCCCCCTATATACGCTCACTGTGCATTAGCGATAAACTGCAGCATATTAATTCACAGCTCTAGAGAACAGCAGGGTTATACATACTTTTACCACACACAGGTATTAGGTAATTATCAGGGGGAAACCGTGTTCCCAGGAGGCACTACCGCCTCAACTCACCACCACACGGGTGCACCGATTAACCTTTCGTCTGGTGTGTGTGATCAGCGTCCCTTAGAAATCAAATCCCCAGAGCTGACTTGATCCAAATGCTGCAGCGTCTTCGGCAGAGCGTCCCACTATGCGGGAGGGGGTGTGTTCCGGTCCTCTCACACCATGTGGTATCCGTGAACCAATCGAAAAGAAGGTCTGTACTGCTTGGAAAAACCTCCGTGAACTTTGGAGCTTAGAGTCCTTAGACATATCGACCGTTGTCTGCATAATCCTTTTCTTGGCTATATATATATATATATATATATATATATATATATATATATATATATATATATATATATATATATATATATATATATATATATATATATATATATGTGTGTATATATATATATATATATATATATATATGTGTATATATATATATATATATATATATATACACTCACCAGTAGACATGTGCGATTCGGTTCGGTCCGAATCGAAATTCGGACGAATTTTGTCGAATTCGGAGATTCGGATCGATTCGAATTCCGAATTGCGGTAGTGCCGAATCTACCGAATAAATCCGAATCGATTCAAATTTATTCGGAAGATTCGGGTGGCCATGTATTACACTAGTATTGTACAGTATACTAGTGTAATACACAGCACATCCAACTTAACACTGACCGAAATTCCGAAATTCCGAAAATCCGAATCGATTCGAACCGAATCGAACCGAACCGAATTTCCCACGAATCCGAAACGAATTCATTCGATGTCTTTCGAATCGATCCAAACCGAAATTCGAATCGGTCCGAATCAATCCAAACCGAACCGAATTTTTCGCGGCTGCACATGTCTACTCACCAGCCACTTTATTAGGTATACCTTGCTAGTACCGGGTTGGACCCCCTTTTGCCTTCAGAACTGCCTTAATTCTTCGTGGCATAGATTCAACAAGGTGTTGAAACATTACTCAGAGATTTTGGTCCATATTGACATGATAGCATCACACAGTTGCTGCAGATTTGTCGGCTGCACATCCATGATGCAATTCTCCCGCTCCACCACATCCCAAAGCTGTTCTATTGAATTGAGATCTGGTGACTGTGGAGGCCATTGGAGTACAGTGAAATGATGCTCAATCGGAACTAAGGGGCCAAAGTGTGCCAAGAAAATATCGCCCACACCATTACGCCACCACCACCAGCCTGAACCAGGGCCGGATTTGCCATTAGGCAAAGTAGGCATGTGCCTACAGGCGCATTGCAGCAGGGGGCGCCACAGAGTCCATTTTTTTTTATTATTTTTTTGGGAATTTTTTTTTTTTCTAAAAAAAAATAAATATATATATTTTTTTTAATGATTGGGCTTACTGTGTAGAAGACAGTGTTTAATATGTACTGGGCTTAACAACTTTATCAGGAACAAATTCAATTAACTAACTTTAGCAACTTAGTAGAGACGAGTAAGCACTCTGCAGTGATCTCATCTGACTCTGGATTCTGTCTCCTCTTCGGCTGACTCCTGAGTCCCTCCCACCCTGACTCCACCCTCGCTAGTCTCCAGTCGGCACTCGGCAGTGGCAGAAGTGACTGTGCTGGCTGCTGCAACAAGTCAAGAGACTAGGCTCACTTCAGTGACAACAAGTCCCCAGGTAGGTGAGTCAGAGTGACTGTGCTGGCTCTGCCTGGCTGGGTTGCTTGCTGTGTGTGCTGGGGGCGCCTGCCTGCTGCTGCTCTTCTGCATTGGTATGCGCTGCTCATCATGCGCACCAATGCCATAGTGATTCATTGCTAAAATTTTTGTTTGGGGCTGGCGGCTGGCAGAGCGGCGGGAAAGACAGTGATCTGAGGGAGGAGGAGTGCGTCGGGACTCGTGCGTGTTCATTGCTGGCCTGAGTGAGTTACTGAAGTTTTGCGCCTCTGAGTCCGACATCCATCCACGCTCCACCGGGCGGGCGGTCCACCTCCTGCTGTTGAGCCTGAGTTGACTCTGTCTTAGACACCTGTCTGCAGCCTTAGGCCTTAGTTTAATTAAAGTGAGAGGTCAGATAGATCAACTTAGTTAGCGCCTGGCTGTGACAGAGAGTGAGACACTGAGTGACAGACAGTCCTCTAATCTTCTCTGTATTATTTAGGGAGGCTTGCTTGCTAAATTGCTTTAAATGTATTATTGATTAGTGAATGAATCATGATCAATCATGAATGAGGAATCATGATGAATATAAATAATAGTGATTCATGAATGAAGATGAACAAACAAGTTATCTGACTGTCAGTGAGTAGTCTGTGACGCAGCATCAAAATAAAACCTAGTAGTACTCGTAGTACAGACTACTTGTGTCTCTACAGGCTACAGCACTCACAGTCAGACAGAAGCAGAACTAGTTTGTTTACTAAAATTATTTACTAAAGTAACTAACGGTTAGTTAAGTGAAAGTTATTAGACAGTCTGAAATGGATGATGTTTCCAGACCTGAGGGCCTGAGACAAGACCCTATTTTTTTATTTAATTACGCTCTCTGGATTGGGAACAGCCAGAGAAAGGGGCAGGCAGGCTGTTTGTTTTGCTATGTCACAGACAGTCAGAATGCTTTTACTGGTGGTGTTAGTAGTTACTGACTGAGACTGTGTATAGTACTATTCTACAGCAGAGAACTAGTAGTGTTTAGTAACTGTAAGTAACAGTAGCCAGAGAGAGAGTCAGACAGGCTGTGATTTGAAATGGATGATCATGTTGATTGTTTATTTCAGAGGCAGAGACCAGACCCTAATTTTTTTTATTTAAATTACCCTTTGGATTGGGAACAGGCACCAGAGAAAGGCGCAGGCAGGCTGTTTGGTTTGCTGCATCACAGACAGTCAGATAACTTTTACTGGTGTTAGTACTGACCTGTCTGTAGTACTAGTCTACAGCACAGAAATAGTTTACTACTAACTGTGTAAGTTACAACTTACAGAGAGAGTCAGACAGGCGGCTGTGAAATGGATGATCATGTTTGTTCCAGACCTTAGACCAGGCAGACCCTCATGTTTTTATTTAATTACCCTCTGGATTGGGAACACAGCCAGAGAAAGGGGCAGTCAGGCTGTTTGGTTTGCTGCATCACATACAGTCAGATAACTTTTACTACAGTCAGTACTAACACCAGTAAAAGTTATCTGACTGTCTGTGACGCAGCAAACCAAACAGCCTGCCTGCCCCTTTCTCTGGCTGTTCCCAATCGCAGAGGGTAATTAAATATAAAAAAATAGGGTCTGGTCTCAGGTCTGAAACAAACATGATCATCCATTTCACAGCCGCCTGTCTGACTCTCTCTGTAACTAACTTTCTGAACTCTGTCTACTCTTCTGTGCTGTAGACTAGTACTACAGACAGTCAGTGACTAACACCAGTAAAAGTTATCTGACTGTCTGTGACGCAGAAAACCAAAGCCCCTTTCTCTGGCTTCCAGAGGGTAATTAAAAAAATTAGTGTCTGGCATCATCCATCTCTCTATCTCAGAGTAAATTACTAAGCTATGAAGCTGACACTGGTCTCAAAGTGTACTATAGGAAGCAAAAAATTGGGCATTGCTTTTCAGAAAGAAAAGTGTCTGTCTGAGTAAATTAGTAATGTATTCAAACACTTCCTTCTGCAAAACAATGTCCAATTTTTTTTCTTCCTATAGTAAACTTTGAGACCAGTGTCAGCTTCATAGCATAGTAATTACTAAACAAACACACTGTTTTGTAGTGAACCGTTCATTTCTCACCCAAACGGTTTAAACCACAAAAAAATTTCTTGTCCCCCTCTAAGTGAGGGTGGGGTACAAAATGTAACCCCAAGATGCTGAATAATTCCTGTCCTGGGAGCCTCTATTAATAAATAAACAAAATAAATTACCAGAGATATCTGCAATACATACATTTAAAAAGGTGTATATGTAATGTTCCAGCCATTTTTGATAAGTTTTCAATTGTATGGCCATTTGAGTTAAGTTAGAGGGACATAACCCAGAATTATTTGTTCATGATTCAGATAGAGAATACAATTGAAAACAACTTTCCAATTTAGGTCTATTATCTAATTTGCTTCTTGTTGAAAAGCATATCTAGATAGTCTTAGTAGCTGCTGATTAGTGGCTGCAGATATATGCCTCATGTGATTGGGTCAACCCTGTGCAGTGCTATTTATCCAACAAAGGATATCTAAAGAATGAAGCAAACTAGATAAAATAATTCTGGGAATTTTGTTTAAAATTGTATTCTCTATCTGAATCTTGGAATATTTTTTTTTAGGTTTAATGTCCCTTTACGTGTATATTAATTTTTGGTGTAGCTTTAATTACAACAAATATAGCAATAATAGGTGTATGTGTGTTAGTGTATCTCTATAAAAAGGCCTTATGGTTTAAGTTGTATTGCAAAAATATTTTATTTGCTCTAAAAGATTGCTTTCGCTGCCTTTTTTTTATACAATTTAATTTTAAAGGTAATACTGTACTTACCTTGTTACCTTAAGCTTTAATGTTTTAATCTAATATTTATTTTTATTTGTCCTAAATAATAATACAATTTTTTCCTAAAGTTGTTTTTTTCCCCTTTTTTGGGGGGGTGGGGGGGGTGGGGGGGGCGCTTCAGATTTTTGTGCCTACAGGCTCCTGAGATGTAAATCCGGCCCTGGCCTGAACCATTGATACATGGCAAGATGGATCTATGCTTTCATGTTGTTTACACCAAATTCTGACCCTACCATCTGAATATCACAGCTGAAATCGAAACTCATCAGACCAGGCAACTTTTTTCCAATCTTCTATTGTCCAATTTTGGTGAGCCTGTGCAAATTGTAGCCTCAGTTTCCTGTTCTTAGCTGGCAGGAGTGGCACCAAGTGTGGTCTTCTGCTGCTGTAGACCATCTGCTTCAAGGTTCAACGTGTTGTGCATTCAGAGATGGTATTTTGCATACCTTGGTTGTAACTTGTGGTTATTTGAGTTACTGTTGCCTTTCTATCATCTTGAACCAGTCTGCCTATTCTCCTCTGACCTCTAACATCAACAAGGTGTTGTTGTCCACACAAATGCTGCTCACTGGATATTTTCTCTTTTTCGGATCTCTATAAACCCCCAGAGATGGTTGTGCGTGAAAATCCAAGTAGATCAGCAGTTTTTTAAATACTCAGACCAGCCCGTCTGGCATCAACAACCATGCCACGTTCAAAGTCACTTAAATCCCCTTTCTTCCCCATTCTGATGCTCGGTTTGAACTTCAGCAAGATGTCTTCACAACGTCTAGATGCCTAAATGAATTGAGTTGCTGCTATGTGATTAGTAATTTGTGTTACCAGCAATTGAACAGTGGCCGGTGAGTGTAAATAAAAAAACAGAATTTATGTTTACCTGATAAATTACTTTCTCCAACGGTGTGTCCGGTCCACGGCATCATCCTTACTTGTGGGATATTCTCTTCCCCAACAGGAAATGGCAAAGAGCCCAGCAAAGCTGGTCACATGATCCCTCCTAGGCTCCGCCTACCCCAGTCATTCGACCGACGTTAAGGAGGAATATTTGCATAGGAGAAACCATATGATACCGTGGTGACTGTAGTTAAAGAAAATAAATGATCAGACCTGATTAAAAAACCAGGGCGGGCCGTGGACCGGACACACCGTTGGAGAAAGTAATTTATCAGGTAAACATAAATTCTGTTTTCTCCAACATAGGTGTGTCCGGTCCACGGCGTCATCCTTACTTGTGGGAACCAATACCAAAGCTTTAGGATACGGATGATGGGAGGGAGCAAATCAGGTCACCTAGATGGAAGGCACCACGGCTTGCAAAACCTTTCTCCCAAAAATAGCCTCAGACGAAGCAAAAGTATCAAACTTGTAAAATTTGGTAAAAGTGTGCAGTGAAGACCAAGTCGCTGCCCTACATATCTGATCAACAGAAGCCTCGTTCTTGAAGGCCCATGTGGAAGCCACAGCCCTAGTGGAATGAGCTGTGATTCTTTCGGGAGGCTGCCGTCCGGCAGTCTCGTAAGCCAATCTGATGATGCTTTTAATCCAAAAAGAGAGAGAGGTAGAAGTTGCTTTTTGACCTCTCCTTTTACCGGAATAAACAACAAACAAGGAAGATGTTTGTCTAAAATCCTTTGTAGCGTCTAAATAGAATTTTAGAGCGCGAACAACATCCAAATTGTGCAACAAACGTTCCTTCTTAGAAACTGGTTTCGGGCACAGAGAAGGTACGATAATCTCCTGGTTAATGTTTTTGTTAGAAACAACTTTTGGAAGAAAACCAGGTTTAGTACGTAAAACCACCTTATCTGCATGGAACACCAGATAAGGAGGAGAACACTGCAGAGCAGATAATTCTGAAACTCTTCTAGCAGAAGAAATTGCAACCAAAAACAAAAATTTCCAAGATAATAACTTAATATCAACGGAATGTAAGGGTTCAAACGGAACCCCCTGAAGAACTGAAAGAACTAAGTTGAGACTCCAAGGAGGAGTCAAAGGTTTGTAAACAGGCTTGATTCTAACCAGAGCCTGAACAAAGGCTTGAACATCTGGCACAGCTGCCAGCTTTTTGTGAAGTAACACAGACAAGGCAGAAATCTGTCCCTTCAGGGAACTTGCAGATAATCCTTTTTCCAATCCTTCTTGAAGGAAGGATAGAATCTTAGGAATCTTAACCTTGTCCCAAGGGAATCCTTTAGATTCACACCAACAGATATATTTTTTCCAAATTTTGTGGTAAATCTTTCTAGTTACAGGCTTTCTGGCCTGAACAAGAGTATCGATAACAGAATCTGAGAACCCTCGCTTCGATAAGATCAAGCGTTCAATCTCCAAGCAGTCAGCTGGAGTGAGACCAGATTCGGATGTTCGAACGGACCTTGAACAAGAAGGTCTCGTCTCAAAGGTAGCTTCCATGGTGGAGCCGATGACATATTCACCAGATCTGCATACCAAGTCCTGCGTGGCCACGCAGGAGCTATCAAGATCACCGACGCCCTCTCCTGATTGATCCTGGCTACCAGCCTGGGGATGAGAGGAAACGGCGGGAATACATAAGCTAGTTTGAAGGTCCAAGGTGCTACTAGTGCATCCACTAGAGCCGCCTTGGGATCCCTGGATCTGGACCCGTAGCAAGGAACTTTGAAGTTCTGACGAGAGGCCATCAGATCCATGTCTGGAATGCCCCACAGTTGAACGATTTGGGCAAAGATTTCCGGATGGAGTTCCCACTCCCCCGGATGCAAAGTCTGACGACTCAGAAAATCCGCTTCCCAATTTTCCACTCCTGGGATGTGGATTGCAGACAGGTGGCAGGAGTGAGACTCCGCCCATTGAATGATTTTGGTCACTTCTTCCATCGCCAGGGAACTCCTTGTTCCCCCCTGATGGTTGATGTACGCAACAGTTGTCATGTTGTCTGATTGAAACCGTATGAACTTGGCCCTCGCTAGCTGAGGCCAAGCCTTGAGAGCATTGAATATCGCTCTCAGTTCCAGAATATTTATCGGTAGAAGAGATTCTTCCCGAGACCAAAGACCCTGAGCTTTCAGGGATCCCCAGACCGCGCCCCAGCCCATCAGACTGGCGTCGGTCGTGACAATGACCCACTCTGGTCTGCGGAAGGTCATCCCTTGTGACAGGTTGTCCAGGGACAGCCACCAACGGAGTGAGTCTCTGGTCCTCTGATTTACTTGTATCCTCGGAGACAAGTCTGTATAGTCCCCATTCCACTGACTGAGCATGCACAGTTGTAATGGTCTTAGATGAATGCGCGCAAAAGGAACTATGTCCATTGCCGCTACCATCAAACCTATCACTTCCATGCACTGCGCTATGGAAGGAAGAGGAACGGAATGAAGTATCCGACAAGAGTCTAGAAGTTTTGTTTTTCTGGCCTCTGTCAGAAAAATCCTCATTTCTAAGGAATCTATTATTGTTCCCAAGAAGGGAACCCTTGTTGACGGAGATAGAGAACTCTTTTCCACGTTCACTTTCCATCCGTGAGATCTGAGAAAGGCCAGGACGATGTCCGTGTGAGCCTTTGCTTGAGGAAGGGACGACGCTTGAATCAGAATGTCGTCCAAGTAAGGTACTACAGCAATGCCCCTTGGTCTTAGCACCGCTAGAAGGGACCCTAGTACCTTTGTGAAAATCCTTGGAGCAGTGGCTAATCCGAAAGGAAGCGCCACAAACTGGTAATGCTTGTCCAGGAATGCGAACCTTAGGAACCGATGATGTTCCTTGTGGATAGGAATATGTAGATACGCATCCTTTAAATCCACCGTGGTCATGAATTGACCTTCCTGGATGGAAGGAAGAATTGTTCGAATGGTTTCCATCTTGAACGATGGAACCTTGGGAAACTTGTTTAAGATCTTGAGATCTAAGATTGGTCTGAACGTTCCCTCTTTTTTGGGAACTATGAACAGATTGGAGTAGAACCCCATCCCTTGTTCTCCTAATGGAACAGGATGAATCACTCCCATTGTTAACAGGTCTTCTACACAATGTAAGAATGCCTGTCTTTTTATGTGGTCTGAAGACAACTGAGACCTGTGGAACCTCCCCCTTGGGGGAAGCCCCTTGAATTCCAGAAGATAACCTTGGGAGACTATTTCTAGTGTCCAAGGATCCAGAACATCTCTTGCCCAAGCCTGAGCGAAGAGAGAGAGTCTGCCCCCCACCAGATCCGGTCCCGGATCGGGGGCCAACATTTCATGCTGTCTTGGTAGCAGTGGCAGGTTTCTTGGCCTGCTTTCCCTTGTTCCAGCCTTGCATTGGTCTCCAAGCTTGCTTGGCTTGAGAAGTATTACCCTCTTGCTTAGAGGACGTAGCACTTTGGGCTGGTCCGTTTCTACGAAAGGGACGAAAATTAGGTTTATTTTTGGCCTTGAAAGGCCGATCCTGAGGAAGGGCATGGCCCTTACCCCCAGTGATATCAGAAATAATCTCTTTCAAGTCAGGGCCAAACAGCGTTTTCCCCTTGAAAGGAATGTTAAGTAGCTTGTTCTTGGAAGACGCATCAGCTGACCAAGATTTCAACCAAAGCGCTCTGCGCGCCACAATAGCAAACCCAGAATTCTTAGCCGCTAACCTAGCCAATTGCAAAGTGGCATCTAGGGTGAAAGAATTAGCCAATTTGAGAGCATTGATTCTGTCCATAATCTCCTCATAAGGAGGAGAATCACTATCGACCGCCTTTACCAGCTCATCGAACCAGAAACATGCGGCTGTAGCGACAGGGACAATGCATGAAATTGGTTGTAGAAGGTAACCCTGCTGAACAAACATCTTTTTAAGTAAACCTTCTAATTTTTTATCCATAGGATCTTTGAAAGCACAACTATCTTCTATGGGTATAGTGGTGCGTTTGTTTAAAGTGGAAACCGCTCCCTCGACCTTGGGGACTGTCTGCCATAAGTCCTTTCTGGGGTCGACCATAGGAAACAATTTTTTAAATATGGGGGGAGGGACGAAAGGAATACCGGGCCTTTCCCATTCTTTATTTACAATGTCCGCCACCCGCTTGGGTATAGGAAAAGCTTCTGGGAGCCCCGGGACCTCTAGGAACTTGTCCATTTTACATAGCTTCTCTGGGATGACCAAATTGTCACAATCCTCCAGAGTGGATAATACCTCCTTAAGCAGAGCGCGGAGATGTTCCAACTTAAATTTAAACGTAATCACATCAGGTTCAGCTTGTTGAGAAATGTTCCCTGAATCTGTAATTTCTCCCTCAGACAAAACCTCCCTGGCCCCATCAGACTGGTTTAGGGGCCCTTCAGAACCATTATTATCAGCGTCGTCATGCTCTTCAGTATCTAAAACAGAGCAGTCGCGCTTACGCTGATAAGTGTGCATTTTGGCTAAAATGTTTTTGACAGAATTATCCATTACAGCCGTTAATTGTTGCATAGTAAGGAGTATTGGCGCGCTAGATGTACTAGGTGCCTCCTGAGTGGGCAAGACTCGTGTAGACGAAGGAGGGAATGATGCAGTACCATGCTTACTCCCCTCACTTGAGGAATCATCTTGGGCATCATTGTCATTGTCACATAAATCACATTTATTTAAATGAGAAGGAACTCTGGCTTCCCCACATTCAGAACACAGTCTATCTGGTAGTTCAGACATGTTAAACAGGCATAAACTTGATAACAAAGTACAAAAAACGTTTTAAAATAAAACCGTTACTGTCACTTTAAATTTTAAACTGAACACACTTTATTACTGTAATTGCGAAAAAATATGAAGGAATTGTTCAAAATTCACCAAAATTTCACCACAGTGTCTTAAAGCCTTAAAAGTATTGCACACCAAATTTGGAAGCTTTAACCCTTAAAATAACGGAACCGGAGCTGTTTTTAACTTTAACCCCTTTACAGTCCCTGGTATCTGCTTTGCTGAGACCCAACCAAGCCCAAAGGGGAATACGATACCAAATGACGCCTTCAGAAAGACTTTTCTATGTATCAGAGCTCCTCACACATGCGACTGCATGTCATGCCTCACAAAAACAAGTGCGCAACACCGGCGCAAAAATGAGGCTCTGTCTATGATTTGGGAAAGCCCCTAAAGAATAAGGTGTCTAAAATAGTGCCTGCCGATATAATCTTATCAAAATACCCAGATTAAATGATTCCTCAAGGCTAAATATGTGTTAATAATGAATCGATTTAGCCCAGAAAAAGTCTACAGTCTTAATAAGCCCTTGTGAAGCCCTTATTTACTATCTTAATAAACATGGCTTACCGGATCCCATAGGGAAAATGACAGCTTCCAGCATTACATCGTCTTGTTAGAATGTGTCATACCTCAAGCAGCAAGAGACTGCTCACTGTTCCCCCAACTGAAGTTAATTCCTCTCAACAGTCCTGTGTGGAACAGCCATGGATTTTAGTAACGGTTGCTAAAATCATTTTCCTCATACAAACAGAAATCTTCATCTCTTTTCTGTTTCTGAGTAAATAGTACATACCAGCACTATTTTAAAATAACAAACTCTTGATTGAATAATAAAAAACTACAGTTAAACACTAAAAAACTCTAAGCCATCTCCGTGGAGATGTTGCCTGTACAACGGCAAAGAGAATGACTGGGGTAGGCGGAGCCTAGGAGGGATCATGTGACCAGCTTTGCTGGGCTCTTTGCCATTTCCTGTTGGGGAAGAGAATATCCCACAAGTAAGGATGACGCCGTGGACCGGACACACCTATGTTGGAGAAATATATAATCATGCTGAGTATTATAAGAAGAACATCATGTCATTTATCTGGCTTCTGAAAATAAAACTTTAAAATTGGAACATGCTGTAGCTCAATAATTATTATCTAATTATTTTTCAGCCATATTAATGGAATGATATACTAATAATGCTCAGTAGTAATCAGATTAAACACTATTGATTGAACCTTCATTATTTAAATTATTGAATTAGGGTTATTAGGATTTCTTGACCAGGAACTATTATTGTATTATGAAATAGATATAACTGCTGATATGAAATGTCAGCATTGGAATATCTCTGAATATAATTACAGTCAGCCCCCAACCCCCACTTTATTTTTAATTATCAACAAAGGTTTTCCAATGTTAACATTTATTCTGAAAGGTGCAGTAATTTTGCTTGTTTTTGCTATAAATTCTCTCAAAACCTTGCAGATTGCCTGAGTTTGATGCATTCTACCAAGTGATTGCTTAGATTCTGCAAAAGCCTATAAAGTATTAGGTGGTAACCCTAATTGCAGCTTGAACATGCAACTCCCTGCCACAGCAGCACTGCTTACTTGACTCAGGTCTCAGGCCCCAGGACAAGCTTCACCCAGTCTGCAGGTAATGGGCGCTGGCTCTTGGGAAACAGTCCCTCTCTCTCTGCCCCACTCTCCAGACCATCTTCCTATCCTTTCCTCCCTCTCCCTGAGGATAAGTATCCATCTGCGCCTTGGTTCTTTATGCTTCTCCATGTATATAGATCTATAGAATTATTCTTAGTTTAAAAGGCTGCGGATGACGTAAAAATGAAACATACCAATTAATGTTCTTATTTGGTAAGCTTACATGTTGACCTGCAGCAGGTATAAATTTGCTGTGTTTAAATATTAAATACAAATTAAAATGGATGTTATGCTTTTCTACAATGTATGTGTGTGTCCCTCTGTATGTGTGTCCCTCTGTGTGTATAATTTTATAGTGTATCTAATATCTCAGCATCTGATACTAGCCAGTGCCTCACTAGCCACTGACCTCATTGCACGTCACTGGAACTGCGCCATGTAGATAATGAACCCAGAAATAATACAAGATAGCTCTCACAATGATGGCACAGAATGGAAATGAAACATTTACAATTAAGAGAACAATATAACATGTGTAAACCTTAAAGGGACATTGTACACTAGATTTTTCTTTGCATAAATGTTTTGTAGATGATTTATCCATTTATTTTAGTTTTGCTTATTTTTTTTAATATAATTGTACACACTTTTTTTTAGAGTCTACTGCTGGCTTCTGTTTGTCTAACCTGTCTTTTCATATGCAGGAAAGGGGGGGGGGAGTGTATCTGCTCCCAGCCCCCTTCAATAGGTGTTCCAGCTAATCTTATCAACATTGCTAAACTTGGAGCTTCTAAGTAAGTTTTTAAACGTTTTTATACTGGATTTTTAGATCAGTATCTGTGCATAGTCTTCTTTATAGTAGTGTCTATTACACAAAGTTATTTGAAAAATAGCGTATACATTTATCTCACATACAAATGGTTGTTGTATAGCATGAAATTTCCACTTTCAGAAACTTGCTATATTGCCTAGAGTGAAACAGAAAAGCAGTTCTAATCAGTGATAGGTGACTGCACAAAGGGACGGGTGGCTGTATGTGAAAATAAATTAAAAACTACTTTATCAATCTAATCCAACGCCAGTAAAGCCCTAAGGGAACTTGGGGATCTCTAAAGAACAGAGGAACGTCATCAACTGTCTAGCAATGCTCCTGCTCAGCAGAATAGGTTATCTTTAAATGAACATTTTAATCTGATAATAAAGTGTTGTAATTAATAAGAAGGTTTTATTAGTAAATAAATACTATTTGCTAACTATGGAGCTAGTCACCACCAATAGATAATTATCAGAATGTTAACGGATGCTGGGGAGCTCTTTTGATGTTGACCCAATCACAATCGTCCATTTTCATTGTTTATCAGCAGCACTTTCCTAAATATTGTTTTGCTGAAAAATAGTTCTATACTTCACAAAACGTGGCAGTCCTGTTTTTCTGATCACAATCCAAATTCTCAAAACTTATAGGGATATAAAACCCAAAAATTCTCTTTTGTGAATCAGACAGAGCATGACATTTTAAAAAAAAAGTTTCTAATTTACTTCTATTATCAAATTTGCTTTGTTCCCATGGTATATATTCTGTGTTGAAGAGACACCTGGGGAGGTGACTGGAGCACTGCTAGTGCTCTTGCAAATGTATAACATTCTTGCAAAACTGCTGCCATAGAGCTCCAGAGATGGGCCGGCTCCTAAGCATATGCCCCTGCTTTTTAACAAAGCATACCAAGAGAACAAAGTAAAATTGATAATAGAAGTAAATTAGAAAGTTGTTTAAAAACAGAATTTATGCTTACCTGATAAATTACTTTCTCCAACGGTGTGTCCGGTCCACGGCGTCATCCTTACTTGTGGGATATTCTCTTCCCCAACAGGAAATGGCAAAGAGCCCAGCAAAGCTGGTCACATGATCCCTCCTAGGCTCCGCCTTCCCCAGTCATT
The DNA here is from genome assembly GCF_027579735.1 of Bombina bombina. Taxonomy (NCBI): domain Eukaryota; kingdom Metazoa; phylum Chordata; class Amphibia; order Anura; family Bombinatoridae; genus Bombina; species Bombina bombina. Next base: position 972,302,136 of record NC_069501.1, on the reverse strand, counting down.
CGACCGACGTAAAGGAGGAATATGCATAGGAGAAATCATATGATACCGTGGTGACTGTAGTTAGAGAAAATAATTCATCAGACCTGATTAAAAAACCAGGGCGGGCCGTGGACCGGACACACCGTTGGAGAAAGTAATTTATCAGGTAAGCATAAATTCTGTTTTCTCCAACATAGGTGTGTCCGGTCCACGGCGTCATCCTTACTTGTGGGAACCAATACCAAAGCTTTAGGACACGGATGATGGGAGGGAGCAAATCAGGTCACCTAGATGGAAGGCACCACGGCTTGCAAAACCTTTCTCCCAAAAATAGCCTCCGAAGAAGCAAAAGTATCAAATTTGTAAAATTTGGTAAAAGTGTGCAGTGAAGACCAAGTCGCTGCCTTACATATCTGATCAACAGAAGCCTCGTTCTTGAAGGCCCATGTGGAAGCCACAGCCCTAGTGGAGTGAGCTGTGATTCTTTCAGGAGGCTGCCGTCCGGCAGTCTCATAAGCCAATCGGATGATGCTTTTAAGCCAAAAAGAGAGAGAGGTAGAAGTTGCTTTTTGACCTCTACTTTTACCAGAATAAACAACAAACAAGGAAGATGTTTGTCTGAAATCCTTTGTAGCCTCTAAATAGAATTTTAGAGCATGAACTACATCCAAATTGTGCAACAAACGTTCCTTCTTTGAAACTGGATTCGGACACAAAGAAGGCACAACTATCTCCTGGTTAATATTTTTGTTAGAAACAACTTTTGGAAGAAAACCAGGTTTAGTACGCAAAACCACCTTATCTGCATGGAACACCAGATAAGGAGGAGAACACTGCAGAGCAGATAACTCTGAAACTCTTCTAGCAGAAGAAATTGCAACCAAAAACAAAACTTTCCAAGATAATAACTTAATATCTACGGAATGTAAGGGTTCAAACGGAACCCCTTGAAGAACTGAAAGAACTAAATTGAGACTCCAAGGAGGAGTCAAAGGTCTGTAAACAGGCTTGATTCTAACCAGAGCCTGAACAAAAGCTTGAACATCTGGCACAGCCGCCAGCTTTTTGTGAAGTAAAACAGATAAAGCAGAAATCTGTCCCTTCAAAGAACTTGCAGATAATCCTTTCTCCAAACCCTCTTGTAGAAAGGATAGAATCTTAGGAATTTTTATCTTGTTCCATGGGAATCCTTTAGATTCGCACCAACAGATATATTTTTTCCATATTTTATGGTAAATTTTTCTAGTTACAGGCTTTCTAGCCTGAATAAGAGTATCAATGACAGAATCTGAGAACCCACGCTTTGATAAAATCAAGCGTTCAATATCCAAGCAGTCAGTTGGAGTGAGGCCAGATTCAGATGTTCGAACGGACCTTGAACAAGAAGGTCCCGTCTCAAAGGTAGCTTCCATGGTGGAGCCGATGACATATTCACCAGGTCTGCATACCAAGTTCTGCGTGGCCACGCAGGAGCTATCAAGATCACCGAAGCCCTCTCCTGATTGATCCTGGCTACCAGCCTGGGAATGAGAGGAAACGGTGGGAATACATAAGCTAGGTTGAAGGTCCAGGGCGCTACTAGTGCATCTACTAGAGTCGCCTTGGGATCCCTGGATCTGGACCCGTAGCAAGGAACCTTGAAGTTCTGACGAGACGCCATCAGATCCATGTCTGGAATGCCCCATAATTGAGTTATTTGGGCAAAGATTTCCGGATGGAGTTCCCACTCCCCCGGATGAAATGTCTGACGACTCAGAAAATACGCTTCCCAATTTCCCACTCCTGGGATGTGGATTGCAGACAAGTGGCAGGAGTGAATCTCCGCCCATTGAATTATTTTGGTCACTTCTTCCATCGCCAGGGAACTCCTTGTTCCCCCCTGATGGTTGATATATGCAACAGTCGTCATGTTGTCTGATTGAAACCTTATGAATTTGGCCTTTGCTAGTTGAGGCCAAGCCTTGAGAGCATTGAATATCGCTCTCAGTTCCAGAATGTTTATCGGGAGAAGAGATTCTTCCCGAGACCATAGACCCTGAGCTTTCAGGGGTTCCCAGACCGCGCCCCAGCCCACCAGACTGGCGTCGGTCGTGACAATGACCCACTCTGGTCTGCGGAAGCTCATCCCTTGTGACAGGTTGTCCAGGGTCAGCCACCAACGGAGTGAATCTCTGGTCCTCTGATCTACTTGGATCGTCGGAGACAAGTCTGTATAATCCCCATTCCACTGTCTGAGCATGCACAGTTGTAATGGTCTTAGATGAATTCGCGCAAAAGGAACTATGTCCATTGCCGCAACCATCAAACCTATTACTTCCATGCACTGCGCTATGGAAGGAAGAAGAACAGAATGAAGTACTTGACAAGAGCTTAGAAGTTTTGATTTTCTGGCCTCTGTCAGAAAAATCTTCATTTCTAAGGAGTCTATTATTGTTCCCAAGAAGGGAACTCTTGTTGACGGGAATAGAGAACTTTTTTCTACGTTCACTTTCCACCCGTGAGATCTGAGAAAGGCTAGGACAATGTCCGTATGAGCCTTTGCTTGTGGCAGAGACGACGCTTGAATCAGTATGTCGTCCAAGTAAGGTACTACTGCAATGCCCCTTGGCCTTAGCACCGCTAGAAGGGACCCTAGTACCTTTGTGAAAATTCTTGGAGCAGTGGCTAATCCGAATGGAAGTGCCACAAACTGGTAATGCTTGTCCAGAAAGGCGAACCTTAGGAACCGATGATGTTCCTTGTGGATAGGAATAGGTAGATACGCATCCTTTAAATCCACCGTGGTCATGAATTGACCTTCCTGGATGGTAGGAAGAATTGTCCGAATGGTTTCCATTTTGAACGATGGAACCCTGAGAAATTTGTTTAGGATCTTGAGATCCAAAATTGGCCTGAATGTTCCCTCTTTTTTGGGAACTATGAACAGATTGGAGTAAAACCCCATCCCTTGTTCTCCTAATGGAACAGGATGAATCACTCCCATTTTTAACAGGTCTTCTACACAATGTAAGAATGCCTGTCTTTTTATTTGGTCTGAAGACAATTGAGACCTGTGGAACCTTCCCCTTGGGGGTAGTTCCTTGAATTCCAGGAGATAACCTTGAGAAACTATTTCTAGCGCCCAAGGATCCTGAAAATCTCTTGCCCAAGCCTGAGCGAAGAGAGAGAGTCTGCCCCCCACCAGATCCGGTCCCGGATCGGGGGCCAACATCTCATGCCGTCTTAGTAGCGGTAGCAGGCTTCTTGGCCTGCTTACCTTTGTTCCAGCCTGGCATCGGTCTCCAGGCTGGCTTGGTTTGAGAAGAATTACCCTCTTGCTTAAAGGATGTAGAATTTGAGGCTGGTCCGTTTCTGCAAAAGGGACGAAAATTTGGTTTATTTTTAGCCTTAAAAGACCTATCCTGAGGAAGGGCGTGGCCCTTTCCCCCAGTGATGTCTGAAATAATCTCTTTCAAGTCAGGGCCAAACAGCGTTTTCCCCTTGAAAGGGATGTTAAGCAATTTGTTCTTGGAGGACACATCCGCTGACCAAGACTTTAGCCAAAGCGCTCTGCGCGCCACAATAGCAAAACCTGAATTTTTCGCCGCTAATCTAGCTAATTGCAAAGTGGCGTCTAAGGTAAAAGAGTTAGCCAATTTAAGTGCTTGAACTCTGTCCATAACCTCCTCATAAGAAGATTCTTTATTGAGCGACTTTTCTAGTTCTTCGAACCAGAAACACGCTGCTGTAGTGACAGGAACAATGCATGAAATTGGTTGTAGAAGGTAACCTTGCTGAACAAACATCTTTTTAAGCAAACCCTCTAATTTTTTATCCATAGGATCTTTGAAAGCACAACTATCTTCTATAGGGATAGTAGTGCGTTTGTTTAGAGTAGAAACCGCCCCCTCGACCTTGGGGACTGTCTGCCATAAGTCCTTCCTGGGGTCGACCATAGGAAATAATTTCTTAAATATAGGGGGAGGGACAAAAGGTATGCCGGGCCTTTCCCATTCTTTATTTACAATGTCCGCCACCCGCTTGGGTATAGGAAAAGTTTCGGGGGGGCACCGGGACCTCTAGGAACTTGTCCATCTTACATAATTTCTCTGGAATGACCAAATTGTCACAATCATCCAGAGTAGATAACACCTCCTTAAGCAGAGCGCGGAGATGTTCCAATTTAAATTTGAATGTAATAACGTCAGGTTCAGCTTGTTGAGATATTTTTCCTGAATCTGAAATTTCTCCCTCAGACAAAACCTCCCTGGCCCCTTCAGACTGGTGTAAGGGCATGTCAGAACCATTATCATCAGCGTCCTCATGCTCTTCAGTATCTAAAACAGAGCAGTCGCGCTTTCGCTGAAAAGTGGGCATTTTGGCTAAAATGTTTTTAATAGAATTATCCATTACAGCCGTTAATTGTTGCATAGTAAGGAGGATTGGCGCACTAGATGAACTAGGGGCCTCCTTAGTGGGAAAGACTGGTGTAGACATAGAAGGAGATGATGCAGTACCATGCTTACTCCCCTCACTTAAGGAATCATTTTGGGCAACATTATTATCAGTGGCATCATTGTCCCTACTTTGTTTGTCACATTCATCACATATATTTAAATGGAGAGGAACCTTGGCTTCCGAACATACAGAACATCGTCTATCCGATGGTTCAGACATGTTAATAGGCATAAACTTGATAACAAAGCACAAAAAACGTTTTAAAATAAAACCGTTACTGTCACTTTAAATTTTAAACTGAACACACTTTATTACTGAATATGTGAAAAAGTATGAAGGAATTGTTCAAAATTCACCAAAATTTCACCACAGTGTCTTAAAGCCTTAAAAGTATTGCACACCAAATTTGAAAGCTTTAACTCTTAAAATAACGGAACCGGAGCCGTTTTTACATTTAACCCCTATACAGTCCCTGGTATCTGCTTTGCTGAGACCCAACCAAGCCCAGAGGGGAATACGATACCAAATGACGCCTTCAATAAGCTTTTTCAGTGGATCTGAGCTCCTCACACATGCATCTGCATGCCTTGCTTCTCAAAAACAACTGCGCATTAGTGGTGCGAAAATGAGGCTCTGCCTATGACTAGAAAAGGCCCCCAGTGAAAAAGGTGTCCAATACAGTGCCTGCCGTTTTTTTAACACAATTCCCAAGATTAAAATAACGCTTCAAAGTTATAAACCATAAAATATGCTTATAAAGTAATCGTTTTAGCCCAGAAAAATGTCTACCAGTCTTTAAAGCCCTTGTGAAGCCCTTTATTCTTATATTTAAAACTAAGAAAATGGCTTACCGGATCCCATAGGGAAAATGACAGCTTCCAGCATTACCAAGTCTTGTTAGAAATGTGTCATACCTCAAGCAGCAAAGTCTGCCCACTGTTTCCCCCAACTGAAGTTACTTCATCTCAACAGTCCTGTGTGGAAACAGCCATCGATTTTAGTAACGGTTGCTAAAATCATCTTCCTCTTACAAACAGAAATCTTCATCTCTTTTCTGTTTCAGAGTAAATAGTACATTCCAGCACTATTTTAAAATAACAAACTCTTGATTGAAGAATAAAACTACATTTAAACACCAAAAAACTCTAAGCCATCTCCGTGGAGATGTTGCCTGTGAAACGGCAAAGAGAATGACTGGGGAAGGCGGAGCCTAGGAGGGATCATGTGACCAGCTTTGGGGAAGAGAATATCCCACAAGTAAGGATGACGCCGTGGACCGGACACACCTATGTTGGAGAAATTGCATGCTCTATTTAAATCATGAAAGAAAATAATTAGGCTTCACATCCCTTTATCGACACATTTAAAGTGTAATTTCTCTTATCAAATTCCACAGCTAACAAAACTTGATAACCCCTAGACAGTTTTCCACTTATTACCGAGCCCCTCAACAGGTTTTGTAATGCAACACATTGCTAATGGGAAAACCGCACTGAAATTACCCTCAGCCATACTGTATGACGCTGCTTTAGGAATTAAAGCTAAAAAATAATAATAAGCATTTTTACACTGATAACAATTAGCTAAATGGACAACCCAGCAAATTCACATGCCCAGTGTATTCCCTAGGACCTTTTTAATGGGCATCACCCAACTGATTTTATTGACCACCCGGCTAAAATTTAAGTCAGTATTCAGCTAAAATGCACTAATATTAAAAAAAATGTCAATCTTTATTGCTCAAATTATCTTCAAATGCATTTATGTTAAATTATACAATAAATCTGTGCTTTATATTCGCATATATCTATAGCATATATATAGCATAAAATGTACTATTACAAAGTATTAAAATGCCCCAACCCAGCTACGTCATAATGCCATCTAGCTGTTAACATTTTCTGTGGAGAACACTGCATGCCCACTATACCAATAATGCTCCTGTTCAAATCCCTTAAAGGTACATAAAACAGGCTGAGATCTGTGCATATTCTAAAAGGGGTAATTAAATTAAAATAGCATAAAAAAATGTTTAAAAATTGCTGGCAAGTATTTTAAAATAATTTTCAAACATAAGCAAAATTAATTACATAGCTAAGCTGTCTGGGCAGTCAACTCCACCCCCCTTATCAGTGTTTAGACACAGGCATTGTATTTCAACTGAGTTCACAGCTTCTAGGAATGCTCGAGCAGATAATCACTTTGCATTTTTGTATTCTACCAAAGCAACAATAGATATAGATACAGCCATAAAAGCAATTGTGTGGGGAGAGTTAGAGCTTTACAATTCAGAAATTAAAAAGAAAGGGTTAATGGCGAGGCACTGCAGTATAAATTTGCAGGTAAAGTAATTAAAGTACATATTATTATATTTTGTCTCTATCCCAACTTCTTTTATGTCCCTTTAAATTAAACACATACAAACATCTCTATGGTTTTGAAGCACTACAGGTCAATTGCATACATGTAACTTATTAGCAATACCATAACACTATTAAAAGGGATGAGCCAATTAATAAAATGCACTAACACATAAGATAATTTTCCTTGTGCATTTTTATGTCCCTTTGACATGTTTACATAGCGCATATGCATGATAGAGGTTTGTTAAATTTAATTTCTCTTCAAAGCAGAATAGTCCAATAATTTAACATTTTATTGCAAATCAAAAATGCAAAATTTTCACTCACTCTAATGAGGACTGATTTGTATTCAGTTCTGAAATCAACAAAAACCCAATGTTCTGCATAAATTCTATTTGCAGCTGTAAGCGGCAAGCTAATCACACTTCTGTCTGACAAAGATTGTTTGCCTAGATCCTTCTATAACAACAGCCCGTGTGACAAATAGAATGACAGAAAAGCAGATTTTATTATCATGCGTTTTTGACATATATAGATCTATAAAATAAATTTCAGCAGGGGACAACAGCTACAAAATGTGATAAGATTAGAAAATGATTCCTTAAATATTTAGAAGAGATTAATCCCACAACCTCCTGTTTCTAGCTATTATCCCTTTGGAATATAAATTGAATTACTGCATCTCTGACTTTCTTTAGATAAAACTAAATAGCTGATGAAATGCATCAAATATCAGAACCTGGGACATTCATTTAATCCATTCAAAATAAAATAAAAATAGACAATTTTTTTTGCATGTTTTCTATAAGGGATCTGAACTTACTAAGGCCACATTTACATAGGTAGCGATAATCGAGAGCTGTAAATCGTAAAAAGTAGTGCGTCACAATATCCCTCATCGGTTTCTGTTTAATGCACAGTTTACATACGTATGCACTGCATTTTACCAGCACTCAAAAACGGTAGTAACCATAAACCATTGTATTTTATGTTTAATGCTAAGTACCTGCAGTTTTTTAAGGAAAAACGCTACTTTTCCAACACGAAAACCGTTTTGTGTACATGGCCTTTAACTGTGATAAACTCTTTGTGATAGACACAGGTTAATTAAGAGTGTGGGTTTGAGAGCCTTGTTGAGCAATGGTAAATGTGGACTTATTATGTATATATTTTTATTTGAAAGACATGTACATTTTTGTAAATATAAAGAAAATACTGTCTACTTTTTTTCTTTCAGATCATCATTAACAGGACAGGAAACCCCCCAAAAAAATCATTCATTATTTGGATAGAAAATACAATTTTAAACAATTTTCCAATTAACTTCTATTATCAAATTTGCTTCATTCTCTTGTTATCCTTTGCTGAAGGAACATCTTTGCACTACTGACAGGAAGCTGAACACATCTAGTTAGCCAATCACAAGAGACAAAATGTTTGCAGACACCAACCAGTAGCTAGCTCCCACTAGTGTAGGATATGTGCATATTCTTTTTCAACAAGGGATAACAAGAGAATGAAGCACATTTGAAAATAGAAGTGAATTTAAAAGTGGCCTGAAATTACATGTTCTATCTGAATCCTGCAAATTTAATTTTGACTTTCCTATCCCTTTAACATAGCAATCATTGAATGCTTTTACCTTCCCTTATTCCAGAAGCAGGTACAACAATCCCCATGAATCCGTCATTTTTACTGATGTGGTAAATTAAGAAGCTAATTACTGTTTAAAGCTTAAATAATGTTATGATTTCCTCTAATAATATATACAGCTCTGGAAAACATTAAAAGACCACTGTAAAATGATCAGTTTTTCTGGTTTTCTTATTTATAGGTATGTGTTCGAATAAAATGAAAAATCTTGCTTTATTCTATAAACTACTGACAACATTTCTGCCAAATTCCAAATAAATTGTCATATATATATATATATATATATATATATATATATATATATATATATATACAGGTAGCCCTCAGTTTACGCCGGGGTTAGGTTCCAGAAGGAATGGTTGTAAATCGAAACCGTTGTAAATTGAAACCCAGTTTATAATGTAAGTCAATGGGAAGTGAGGGAGTTAGGTTCCAGGCCCCTCTCAAAATTGTCAGAAGTAACACCTAATACATTATTTTTAAAGCTTTGAAATGAAGACTTTAAATGCTAAACAGCATTATAAACCTAATAAAATAATCACACAACACAGAATATATAATAAAACTAAGTTAAATGAACAAAAACATTTGCTAAACGGTATTATAAACCTAATAAAATAATCACACAACACAGACTTTACTTTCATTTTTCTGCAAACAGTTCTTTCTATGCATTCCAGTCTGGACTGATTTATAGACAGGAAGATCTTGTTCCTTTGCAAACTGCTCAATAGCTCAGGTCTGGTTAAACTAATTAATTTCAGCTTGCTTGGCTTGCATATCTTTGCTGCAACACAAGCGGACAGCTCCACTTACTGGCCATTTTAATCAATGCACTGCTTCTCAATGCTTTTCAATAGCAGTCACATGACTGAAAAAAAGGTTGTTATTCTGAAACTGTGCAAATTGAACCGTTGTAAACCGAGGGCCACCTGTATATATATAATGACAACTGGTCAAAATAATTCATTTTTAAACAACTCAATACTAATGTTTTAATTTCGGAAGAGTTCAGAAATCAATATTTGGTGGAATAACCTTGATTTTACATTAGGGTACACTCTAATATATTGTTTTATTGTGACACTGCACTATAGCTTGTCCTAGGTGTTCCTCTGGGGTTCCTAATCGTCAGTCTGATGAAACCCAGCTGAATATTTCTGGAGATCCCTGGTCTTATGCAACTGATGTATATATTTAGGTGTTGCCAGTACAAGCTAAGTAGTACTTAACACATTTCACCATCTGTGGGCCAGATTATGAGTGGCGTGCTAAATGTTGCGCACAAGCGATATCAAGTTTATCACGGCTGTTTGCGCATGTCGGAAGCAGTGCACGTTGAAAGTAAATGCTTTTGCTCAAGTGCAATTGAATTTAACAAGAGTCGGAATAGTGCAACCTCAGAGCTCTGGTTAACTGTTACGCTCAAAAGTTGCACAAAATACAACAAAATTACATTAAAAAGTACAGTTTCACTCATAATAACACCATCTAAGAGAAATAATTGGAAGAAAAAGTGCATTAAAAAGTTAAAGGGCTCAAAGATATGAGGTCCCAGGTGGTAGAGGAAAAAAAGGACTGCAAAGGGCTTTAAAATAGAGATAAATACATATACATGTCTAAATACGTATATGTATGTGTGTCTATATATACAAACATCCCAAATCTCCGTGAAGTTCAGGGAGTCTGAAGCCCGCAAGTGTAATGCAATCTCCCTGAAACTACAAATACCATGATCAAACGTGGCCCAAATCTGGAAACAGTGGACGCAATCAAATATACGGCGCAGGTTTCGGCGCAAGCGTGGAAACCTGCGCCGCCCGTAATTTCGCCTCACACAACGGGGTATTACATATATGGCGACGGCATTTCCTAAGTGGCGTAAGTCGGATAAACTAGTGATGTCCAGAAATAAGCGTAAATACAAATTTCTGGAGTCGCTAGTGACTTACGGCACTTTAGAAACTGCCGGCACCTAAGAAAATTAAAGAAAATAACAAATCTCTCGTAAAAGTCTAACCTGCCTCCCAAAAATAAGCCCGACATGTAAAACCACTATATCCGCAATCCCCCCTCTCATTACTAATATTAAATGTATTAACCCCTAGACCGACAACCCCCCACAACGCAATATGCCTATTTAAACTATTAACCCCTATATCCGCCATCAAACCCACACCGCAAGTAATAACTAATTTATTAACCCCTAAACCACCATAGCCCACAACGCAATTAACCTATTCAAGTATTAACCCCTAAACCACCATAGACCACATAGCCTATTAAATGTATTAACCCCTAATCTGCCGCCACCAACGTCGCCGCCACTATAATAAAGTTATTAACCCCTAAACCTAAGTCTAACCCTAACCCTAGCACCCCCCTAACTTAAATATTATTTAAATAAATCTAAATAATATTACTATTATTAACTATTCCTATTTAAAACTAAATACTTACCTATAAAATAAACCCTAAGATAGCTACAATATAATTAATAATTACATTGTAGCTATTTTAGGATTCATTTTTATTTTACATGCAACTTTGTATTTATTTTAACTAGGTACAATAGCTATTAAATAGTTAATAACTATTTAATAGCTACCTAGTTAAAATAACTACAAATTTACCTCTAAAATAAATCCTAACCTAAGTTACAATTACACCTAACACTACACTATCATTAAATAAATTAAATTAATTAACTACAATTACTTAAAATTAAATACAATTAAATAAAATAAACTATAGTACAAAAGAAGTTTAAACTAATTACACCTAATCTAAGCCCCCTAATAAAATAAAAAAGGGCTTTTTGCGGGGCATTGCCCCAAAGTAATCAGCTCTTTTACCTGTAAAAAAATAAATACAACCCCCCAACATTAAAACCCACCACCCACACACCCAACCTTACTCTAAAACCCACCCAATCCCCCCTTAAAAAAACCTAACACTAACCCCTTGAAGACCACCCTACCTTGAGCCGTCTTCACCCAGACGGGCAGAAGTCTTCATCCGATCTGGGCAGAAGAGGTGCTCCAGCTGGGCAGAAGTCTTCATCCAAGCGGCATCTTCTATCTTCTTCCATCCAATGAAGAGCGGCTCCATCTTGAAGACATCCGACGTGGAGCATCCTTCCTGGATGACGACTAACCGACGAATGAAGGTTCCTTTAAATGACGTCATCCAAGATGGCGTCCCTTCAATTCCGATTGGCTGATAGAATTCTATCAGCCAATCAGAATTAAGGTAGGAAAAATCCTATTGGCTGATGCAATCAGCCAATAGGATTGAGCTTGCATTCTATTGGCTGATTGAAACAGCCAATAGAATGCGAGGTCAATCCTATTGGCTGATTGGATCAGCCAATCGGATTGAACTTCAATCCGATTGGCTGATTGCATCAGCCAATAGGATTTTTCCTACCTTAATTCCAATTGGCTGATAGAATTCTATCAGCCAATCGGAATTGAAGGGACGCCATCTTGGATGACGTAATTTAAAGGAACCTTCATTCGTCGGTTAGTCATCGGCCAGGAAGGATGCTCCACGTCAGATGTCTTCAAGATGGAGCTGCTCCTCGTCGGATGGAAGAAGATAAAAGATGCCGCTCGGATGAAGACTCCTGCCCGTCTGGAGGACCTCTTCTGCACATATTCGATGAAGACTTCTGCCCAGATCGGATGAAGACTTCTGCCCGGCTGGGTGAAGACAGCTCAAGGTAGGGTGATCTTCAAGGGGTTAGTTTTAGGTATTTTTAAGGGGGGATTGAGTGGGTTTTAGAGTAAGGTTGGGTGTGTGGGTGGTGGGTTTTAATCTTGGGGGGGATGTATATCTTTTTTTACAGGTAAAAGAGCTGATTACTTTGGGGCAATGCCCCGCAAAAAGCCCTTTTAAGGGATATTTGTAATTTAGTATAGGGTAGGGAATTTTATTATTTTGGGGGGCTTTTTTATTTTATTAGGGGGCTTAGATTAGGTGTAATTAGTTTAAACTTCTTGTAATTTTTTTTATTTTCTGTAATTTTGTGGGGGGGGTTTGTACTATAGTTTATTTTATTTAATTGTATTTAATTTTAGGTAATTGTAGTTAATTAATTTAATTTATTTAATGATAGTGTAGTTTTAGGTGTAATTGTAACTTAGGTTAGGATTTATTTTAGAGGTAAATTTGTAGTTATTTTAACTAGGTAGCTATTAATTAGTTATTAACTATTTAATAGCTATTGTACCTAGTTAAAATAAATACAAACTTGCCTGTAAAATAAAAATAAATCCTAAAATAGCTACATTGTAATTATTAATTATATTGTAGCTATCAATGGCCTAGATTTGGAGTTTGGCGGTAGCCGTGAAAACCAGCGTTAGAGGCTCCTAACGCTTGTTTTAGGCTACCGCCGGTATTTGGAGTCATTCAAAAAAGGGTCTAACGCTCACTTTTCAGCCGCGACTTTTCCATACCGCAGATCCCCTTACGTCAATTGCGTATCCTATCTTTTCAATGGGATCTTTCTAACTCCGGTATTTAGAGTCGTGGCTGAAGTGAGCGTTAGAAATCTAACGACAAAACTCCAGCCGCAGAAAAAAGTCAGTAGTTAAGAGCTTTCTGGGCTAACGCCGGTTCATAAAGCTCTTAACTACTGTGCCCTAAAGTACACTAACACCCATAAACTACCTATGTACCCCTAAACCGAGGTCCCCCCACATCGCCGACACTCGATTAAATTTTCTTAACCCCTAATCTGCCGACCGCCACCTACGTTATCCTTATGTACCCCTAATCTGCTGCCCCTAACACCGCCGACCCCTATATTATATTTATTAACCCCTAATCTGCCCCCCACAACGTCGCCGCCAGCTACCTACACTTATTAACCCCTAATCTGCCCTCCCTAACATCGCCGACACCTAACTTCAATTATTAACCCGAATATTACAACAATTTTAAACTAATTACACCTACTCTAAGCCCCCTAATAAAATAACAAAGCCCCCCAAAATAAAAAATGCCCTACCCTATTCTAAATTACAAAAGTTCAAAGCTCTTTTACCTTACCAGCCCTTAACAGGGCCCTTTGCGGGGCATGCCCCAAAGAATTCAGCTCTTTTGCCTGTAAAAAAAAACATACACTACCCCCCCCAACATTACAACCCACCACGCACATACCCCTAATCTAACCCAAACCCCCCTTAAATAAACCTAACACTAAGCCCCTGAAGATCTTCCTACCTTATCTTCACCTCACCGGGTATCACCGATCGGTCCTGGCTCCAAAATCTTCATCTAAGCCCAAGCGGGGGCTAGACATCCATCATCCGATGGCTGAAGAAGTCCAGAATAGGCTCCAAAGTCTTCATCCTATCCGGGAAGAAGAGTAGATCCGGACCGGGAACCATCATCTTCCAAGCGGCATCTTCTATCTTCATCCGATGAGGACCGGCTCCATCTTGAAGACCTCCACCGCGGACCCATCTTCTTCCGACGACGACTTCCCGATGAATGACGGTTCCTTTAAGGGACGTCATCCAAGATGGCGTCCCTCGAATTCCGATTGGCTGATAGGATTCTATCAGCCAATCGGAATTAAGGTAGGAATATTCTGATTGGCTGATGGAATCAGCCAATCAGAATCAAGTTCAATCCGATTGGCTTATCCAATCAGCCAATCGGATTGAACTTGATTCTGATTGGCTGATTCCATCAGCCAATCAGAATATTCCTACCTTAATTCCGATTGGCTGATAGAATCCTATCAGCCAATCGGAATTCGAGGGACGCCATCTTGGATGACGTCATTTAAAGGAACCGTCATTCGGCGAGTAGGCGTCGGGAGAAGAGGAGGTTCCGCGTCGGATGGAAGATGATGGCTCCCGAAGAAAGAAGATTGAAGATGCCGTTGATAGAAGACTTCATCCGGATCATGGACCTCTTCAGCTCCCGCTTGGATGAAGACTTCAGCCGGATCATGGACCTCTTCAGCTCCCGCTTGGATGATGACTTCAGCCGGATCATGGACCTCTTCAGCCCCCCGCTTGGGCTTGGATCAGGACATCTTAGGAGCTCTTCTGGATCGATCGGTGAACCTGGTATGGTGAAGATAAGGTAGGAAGATCTTCAGGGGCTTAGTGTTAGGTTTATTTAAGGGGGGTTTGGGTTAGATTAGGGGTATGTGGGTGGTGGGTTGTAATGTTGGGGGGGGTATTGTATGTTTTTTTTACAGGCAAAAGAGCTGAACTTCTTGGGGCATGCCCCGCAAAGGGCCCTGTTCAGGGCTGGTAAGGTAAAAGAGCTTTGAACTTTAGTAATTTAGAATAGGGTAGGGCATTTTTTTATTTTGGGGGGCTTTGTTATTTTATTAGGGGGCTTAGAGTAGGTGTAATTAGTTTAAAATTGTTGTAATATTTTTCTAATGTTTGTAAATATTTTTTTATTTTTTGTAACTTAGTTCTTTTTTATTTTTTGTACTTTAGTTAGTTTATTTCATTGTATTTATTTGTAGGAATTGTATTTAATTTATTTATTGATAGTGTAGTGTTAGGTTTAATTGTAGATAATTATAGGTATTTTATTTAATTAATTTATTGATAGTGTAGTGTTAGGATTAATTGTAACTTAGGTTAGGATTTATTTTATTTGTAATTATTTTAACTATTTTAGCTATTAAATAGTTCTTAACTATTTAATAGCTATTGTACCTGGTTAAAATAAATACAAAGTTACCTGTAAAATAAATATTAATCCTAAAATAGCTATAATATAATTATAATTTATATTGTAGCTATATTAGGATTTATTTTACAGGTAAGTATTTAGCTTTAAATAGGAATAATTTATTTAAGAAGAGTTAATTAATTTCGTTAGATTAAAATTATATTTAACTTAGGGTGGTGTTAGTGTTAGGGTTAGACTTAGCTTTAGGGGTTAATACATTTATTAGAATAGCAGTGAACTCCAGTCGGCAGATTAGGGGTTAATAATTGAAGTTAGGTGTCGGCGATGTTAGGGAGGGCAGATTAGGGGTTAATACTATTTATTATAGGGTTAGTGAGGCGGATAAGGGGTTAATAACTTTATAATAATAGCGGTGCGGTCCGCTCGGCAGATTAGGGGTTAATAAGTGTAGGCAGGTGGAGGCGACGTTGTGGGGGGCAGATTAGGGGTTAATAAATATAATATAGGGGTCGGCGGTGTTAGGGGCAGCAGATTAGGGGTACATAGGGATAATGTAAGTAGCGGCGGTTTACGGAGCGGCAGATTAGGGGTTAAAAATAATATACAGGGGTCAGCGATAGCAGGGGCGGCAGAATAGGGGTTAATAAGTGTAAGGTTAGGGGTGTTTAGACTCGGGGTACATGTTAGAGTGTTAGGTGCAGACGTAGGAAGTGTTTCCCCATAGCAAACAAAGGGGCTGCGTTAGGAGCTGAACGCGGCTTTTTTGCAGGTGTTAGGTTTTTTTTCAGCTCAAACAGCCCCATTGTTTCCTATGGGGGAATCGTGCACAAGCACGTTTTTGAAGCTGGCCGCTTCCGTAAGCAACTCTGGTATCGAGAGTTGCAGTGGCGTTAAATATGCTGTACGCTCCTTTTTTAGAGCCTAACGCAGCCATTCTGTGGACTCTCAATACCAGAGTTATTTTAAAGGTGTGGCCAGAAAAAAGCCAGTGTTAGCTACGCGGGTCGTTACCGACAAAACTCTAAATCTAGCCGTTAGGGTTTATTTTATAGGAAAGTATTTAGTTTTAAATAGGAATAATTTAGTTAATAATAGTAATATTATTTAGATTTTTTTAAATAATATTTAAGTTAGGGGGGTTTTAGGGTTAGGGTTAGAATTAGGTTTAGGGGTTAATAACTTTATTATAGTGGTGGTGACGTTGGTGGCGGCAGATTAGGGGTTAATACATTTAATTGGCTATGTGGGCTATGGCGGTTTATGGGTTAATACTAGAATAGGTTTATTGCGTGTGGGCTATGGCGGTTTAGGGGTTAATACTAGAATAGGTTTATTGCGGTGTGGGCTGTGGCGGTTTAGGGGTTAATACTAGAATAGGTTTATTGTGGTGTGGGCTATGGTGGTTTAGGGGTTAATAGACTTTATTAGTTATTGCGGTTGACAGGTAGATAGACATTGCGCATGCGTTAGGTGTTAGTTTATTTTTCCAGGCATTTTCGGGAGTTACGGTGCTCCCATACTTAGCACAAAATTGCGAGCGACGGGTGAAATATACGGGCGTAACTTGTATGCTACGCCGTATATTTGATACCAAAAGAGAGTGTGCCCCTGTGATGAGATCGACACCCCTGCTGTCAGGTCCTTATCAAACTGACTCTACTGTACAAAACATAATTACAAATAGCCTCTTAAACTCAAAATCCCACACGCTCCCAGACACAAAATCTGAAAGTCGTACAGGGACAACTATACTGAGTACTTCACAAGCACGTACGCTATGGAACCCTCAAAGCATGCATCAGTAACCAAATAGTCCACACTGATTTTAATAAAATAAAATGCAAATACTACCTTATTTACTGCACTTAATTAAACTTTGTATTCTAAAATATTTGAGCATTCAACAAGCATACTATCACTGGAAAATAGGTTTGTTGTATGTTGTTGTGCAATAAAGTTACTTTTTTATGTTTAGAGGGAAGCTACTTGAGAAGTCTCTATTATTATAATTATTATTATCAGTTATTTGTAGAGCTCCAACAGATTCCACAGCGCTTTAAACATAGGCGGAATACAAGGAAACATTTATAGGGATCAGACGGGTAAAGGGTCCTGCCATGAGTCGCACTGTTGTAGTCAGCTCTAAAGAAGGTGATCTACAAACAGCATGGCTCTTAGGCTTACATGCTAAGGGGGTTCAATGGAGAGGAAATGGTATAAAGAATAGTTAGTGTAGGTTGTATGCATTCCTGAACAGTAGAGTCTTTAGGGAGCGTGACAGAGAGTTCCACAAGATTGGAGCCAGTCTGGAGAAGTCCTGTTAGCAGAAGTGTGAGGAAGTAACAAGAGAGGAGGAGAGTAGGAGGTCATGGGCAGAGCAAAGGGGATGGGAGGAAGAGTATCTAGAGACAAGGTCTGAGATATAGGGGGGAGCAGTGCAGTTGAGGGCTTTGTATGTCAGAGTGAGAATTTTGTGTTTAATCCTGGAGGCAAGAGGAAGCCAGTGAAGGAATTGGCAGAGAGGTGCAGCAGATGAAGAGCAACGTGTAAGGTAGATGAGCGAGGCAGAGGCATTCATTATGGATTGTAAATGAGCTAGGCAGCAGCTGGGGAGACCAGAGAGTACAGAGTTGCAGTAATCGAGGCGGGAAAGAATGAGAGAGTGGATTAAAATCTTAGTTGTATCTTAAAGGGACACTGTACCCAAAAATTTTCTTTCGTGATTCAGATTGAGCATGACATTTTAAGCAACTTTCTAATTTACTCCAATTATCAAATTTTCTTCATTCTCTTGGTATCTTTATTTGAAATGCAAGAATGTAAGTTTAGATGCCGGCCCATTTTTGGTGAACAACCTGGGTTGTCCTTGCTGATTGGTGGATAAATTCATCCACCAATAAAAAAGTGCTGTCCAGAGTACTGAAACCAAAAAAAGCTTAGATGCCTTCTTTTTTAAATAATGATAGCAAGAGAACGAAGAAAAATTGATAATAGGAGTAAATTAGAAAGTTGCTTAAAATTGCATGCTCTTTCTGAATTACAAAAGAAAAAAATTGGGTTCAGTGTCCCTTTAAGTAAGGAAATGTCTAATTTTAGAGATGTTTTAAGGTGGAAGCGGCAGGATTTAGCCAAGGACTGAATGTGATGAGTGAAAGAAAGATCTAAGTCAAGTGTGACCCCAAGATATCAGGCATGCGGGGTAGGGGTAATGATGGAGTTGTCAACAGTTATAGAGAGATTTTGGTTAGAGATTTTGGAAGAAGAAGGGAAAATAAGGAGCTCAGTTTTAGAGAGATTTAGCTTGAGGTAGTGAGAGGACATCCAGGAAGAGATGAAAGAAAGACAGATAGTGTCTTGCTTACTGGTGCAGAGAAGTAGATTTGGGTGTCGTCGCCATACAAATGATATTGGAACCCGTGGGACTTTATTAGGGAACCTAATAATGACGTGTAGATTGAGAAGAGAAGGGAACCGAGGACAGAGCCTTGCGGTACCACAACAGAAAGTGGTGATGGGGCAGAGGCGGCCCCAGAGAAGGCTACACTAAAGGTAGGGTTTGACAGGTAGGAAGAGAACCACAAGAGGGCTGTGTTCCAAATGCTTAAGGATTGGAGGGTTTGGAGCAAAAGAGGATGGTCAACAGTATCAAAGGCTGCGGACAGATCAAATAGAGAAGGGGCCTTTAGATTTTGCTGTAAGTAGGTTGTTGGTAACCTTAAAGGGACAGTCTACACCAGACTTTTTATTGTTTTAAAAGATAGATAATCCCTTTATTACCCATTTCCCAGTTTTGCATAACTAACACAGTTATAATAATATACTTTTAACCTCTGTGATTATCTTGTATCGAAGCCTCTGCAAACTGCCCCTTTTTTCAGTTCTTTTGACAGACTTGCAGTCTAGCCAATCAGTGCCTGCTCCCAGATAACTTCTTGTGCACGAGCACAGTGTTACCTATATAAAATACGTGAATTAACACCCTCTAGTGGTGAAAAACTGTTAAAATGCAATCTGAAAGAGGTGGGCTTCAAGGTCTAAGAAATTAGCATATGAACCTCCTAGGATAAGCTTTCAACTAAGAATACCAAGAGAACAAAGCAAAATTGGTGATAAAAGTAAATTGGAAAATTGTTTAAAATTACATGCTCTATCTGAATCATGAAAGTTTATTTTGGCCTAGACTGTCCCTTTAACAATTGCTGTCTCTGTGGAGTGATGGGGATGAAATCCAGATTGCTGTGGGTCGAGGAGGAAGTTTAATGTAAGGAAATGGGATAGGCATGCATATACTAGCTTTTCGAGAAGCTTTGAGGCAAGAGGTAGAAGGGTAATAGGGTGGTAGTTGTATGGGGATGTTGAATCAAGAGAAGGTTTTTTGAGGATAGGTGTGACCAGTGCATGTTTCAGAGATGAGGGAAATATACCGGGACTGAGGGAGAGGTTGAAAATGTGTGTGAGTATAGGGGTAATGGTAGAAGAGAGGGAGGGGAGCAGCTGTGAGGGGATAGGGTCAAGAGGACAGGTAGTGAGGTGAGAGCTCAGTATAAGTGCCGAAACTTCTTCATCAGTAACAGGGGAGAAAGAGCTACATTTATGGCTATGTGGGTTGTGGTTGATTGCAAACATTTGAGAGAATGGAAGTATGTTGAGAGCTGATTTTGTTTCTGATGGAGTAGATTTTGTTATCGAAGTGGCTGGCAAAGTCTTGAGCTGACAGAGAAGTTGTATAAGGGGGTGGGGGTGGTCGGAGAAGAGTATTAAAAGTGGAGAACAGACGTTTTGGGTTTGAAGAAAGATTAGAGATAAGAGTAGAGAAGCAATGTTGATTATAGAGATTAAGGGCAGAATAATAGGAATTCAAAATGAACTTGTAATGAAGGAAAACAGCTGAACTCTGAGATTTTCTCCAGTGCCGCTCAGCAGTACGGGAACATCTGCATAGGTACCGTGTCAGAGGAGTATGCCACAGCTGAGGATGAGTGTGTGATTTCGGAGCAATGGTAAGAGGGGACAGATTGTCACAGACCGATATAAGGGTGGAATTATAGTGGCAGATAGATTGGTTGGGGCAGGAGAAGGAGGAGATGGATGAGTGGAGAGGTTTGAGAGAATTAGCAAGCTGTTGCTGATCTAATGACATAATGCTTCTGTGAAGTTTGGTGTGAGGAGTAGAAGGAGGAAGAGTTGTAGGGAGGGATGATATGTTGCAAGTGAGGAGATGGTGGTCAGAATGAGGAAAAGGAGAGTTTGTGAAGTTTGAAATAGTGCATCTATAGCTAAAGATAAGGTCAAGGGAGTGACCATCTTTGCAAGTGGGAGAGTCAGTTCATTGTGACAAACCGAAAGAGGAAGTGAGTTGCAGAAGTTGTTTTGCAGAGGAGGCAGTGGGATGGTTAAGAGGGATGTTGAAATCTCCAAGAATGAGGGCAGGGATGTCTGAGGAAAGGAAATGAGGTAGCCAGGCAGCCAAGTGATCAAGAAATTGAGTTGAGGAGCCAGGTATATGACTGCAACATGTATAGAGAGGGGAAAGAATAAGCGAATCATGTGGGTTTTGAATGAGGAAAATGTGAGGGAAGAGATGGGATGCATTTGTTGGAAGGTGCAATGAGAGGAAAGTAAAATACCTAAACCACTTCCTTGTCTATTATCAGACCTAGGAGTCTGGCTGAAGTGGAGACCCCCATGTGACAGAGCAGCAGTGGATGCTCTGTCTAGGGGAGAGAGCCAGGTTTCTGTTAGAGCCAGAAGGTTGAGGGAGCGAGAGATAAAGAGGTCAAGAGGTTTCCAGGTGTCCAGTATATAGCCGAGGGGATGGGGGAGGCGACGCGCAGCAAGCAGCGCAGTAGCCAGTGAAGCCACCTCCCTGAACTGAGTTTTTGCAGGTTGGGATGTCTGTATATATAGATATATATATACACATATATATATATATATATATATATATATATATATATATATATATATATATATATATATATATATATATATATATATCCAATTAGCACGTGTTCCAGCACTCCAGCTTCAACTAATAATGAAGCACCTGGGTGCAATCCTCAATGGATTGTAGATAAGAGCTAGGAAAGGGAGGGCACTCTCAGGATTTATATACATCAAAGTTAGTTTATTGTTTATAACAACAACGTTAGAAAGTCATAAGGATAGGTCGACGTTTCGGCTTACATAGAAGCCTTCATCAAGACAGATGAACAACTGTTAAACGAAGAAGAAAAAATAACAGATTTAAAAACACAAAACACAACATCAATACGTAATCCCACCACCAAATTGTTTGCAGGCAGAAAAATAAACCCACAAATAATGAAAATAAACATAGAAAAAATAAAAATAAGGCAAACCCATACACATAGCGCTAGGAGATACAACAATACAGTCCCTCCAATACTCTCAATCTGCTCTGGATATACACTGGTGGGGTATATATTATAATCTTAGCAAGCAAACAAAGCGTATGTAACTCAATTGCAGGTAAAACACCATACGGCTGCACAGTTTATGTGTTATGCAAAGTCCGGTATACACTGTCCTGCCATATACATAAAAGACCCTTCAAAAGAGACTAGCAAGTCCCCATACCTCATTAGAAACCGCCTCAGGCTCTGAGACCATATACAGTTGTTCTAATGTTTCAAAGCAGATAGGTGCACCATACATTATACATTTGGCAACAGGCATAAGGAACTATTATGCTGTGAAAGCCGGTGGATCTATCGGCTGAACACACTCTGCCCACATGGACTTAATATGCATTTAGATTATTCTGTGTTCTATTAAGTTGATTATGCATTTAATAATATATTGTTCTTGACATTTTTTATGAATAGTAGTCACTACTTCCAATATCTTGTAATATGATTTTTTTCTCTCTTGTCCCCCTCTCTGCTGGGATGTTACACTGGATGGGTTACCCATTTCAAAACTAAATGATGCGTAGTGGTTTGAGCACTCCCAGTTTGTTGACACTTTGGGATGCTACCTTGGTGTGTGCCGTCATATGATTCGTTCTACTATTATATATCCTCTAGTGTTGGTTCTGCATACTCCCCCCTCCTAGTGGGACATCCACTTGAGGTGTGTCTAATGGCTGATGGACCCCATATATTGGTTTTGGGTTTCCAGATCTGTATACTGGGAGTCATGTCTTTGACTATGTATTTATGGTCGTTTGAGGAACGTTAATTTCTGGGTTTTCACATCTGCACACTGTTAGTCATGTCTTTGACTATGTATTTATGGTCGTTTGAGGAACGTTAATTTCTGGGTTTTCACATCTGCACACTGTTAGTCATGTCTTTGACTATGTATTTATGGTCGTTTGAGGAACGGTAATTTGCTCTGCATTATAATGAGAATATGCAATCCCATCCTTATTTTGTTGTATACTCTGGTTTATACAGTAGCTGAATGCAGTTACCTCTGGTTTATTATGGCTTCCATTCTTTATCTACTATGTTATTTACATCTGTGACACTTGCCAATTCTAAGCATCCATAGTGTATGTATTTATGGTCGTTTGTGGAACGCTAATTTCTGGGTTTTCACATCTGTACACTGTTAGTCATGTCTTTGACTATGTATTTATGGTCGTTTGAGGAACCATAATTTGCTCTGTATTATAATGAGAATATGCGATCCCATCCTTATTTTGTTGTATACGCGGGTTTATACAGTAGCTGAATGCAGTTACCTCTGGTTTATTATGGCTTCCATTCTTTATCTACTATGTTATATACATCTGTGGCACTTGCCAATTCTAAGCATCCATAGTGTATGTATTTATGGTCATTTGTGGAACACTAATTTCTGGGTTTTCACATCTGTACACTGTTAGTCATGTCTTTGACTATGTATTTATGGTCGTTTGAGGAACGGTAATTTGCTCTGCATTATAATGAGAATATGCAATCCCATCCTTATTTTGTTGTATACTCTGGTTTATACAGTAGCTGAATGCAGTTACCTCTGGTTTATTATGGCTTCCATTCTTTATCTACTATGTTATATACATCTGTGGCACTTGCCAATTCTAAACATCCATAAGGCAAGATTTATCAAAGTGAGAATAAGAATATTCTCACATTTGTCGTCAAAAAAAACCTCACAAATGATATCACCATATTTATGAAAGGTTATGCGCCAATAAAGTCGCAACTTTTCATATGTGCGAACAAATTGACTCATAACATTCGCAAGTCTTAAGTATATGCGAATAAGTTGTCTGGAAATGCCTAATTCTTGTATTAATCTCTATTGGCATTTTAAAATGCCCGTATATATTCGCAGTTCTCATATATTTATGAAAAGTGGTGCATGTAATATTCACTGCTTTTAATCTCGCCAATTTGTAGGTTGCGAGGAGTGAAAAATAAAGAGCAATATTGTTGTTTGTCTGGAGGGAAAATGGAAATATGTCTTTTACTTGCTTTATCTAGGGTTAGAAATTGCCCACAACAAGGCGCAGATCCTGAATAATAATAAATATATTATAAAAAAGTAAAATAATTTAAGTGCAATTGAAATGAGTGTATTAAAAAGAACGAAGATGAGCTCCAAAAAACGGGCAACCTTCCTTAATGAAAGAGAGCCAAAGAAGGGGCAAAATAAAACTAACTTTAATATATAAGAAATAGCATTCTTTTAAACAATCACTTGATTAAAACAATAAACCATTTATTGGTGTCTAAAATTAAGATTGATAAATAAAGTGAAAATTACATTTTCGCAAGAAAACTAGGATCAGCCATTCGCTTGACATCGCAAAAAAGTTTTGCCCCAAAAATGTCTCTAGAATTTTGATAAATACTGGCGACATTTTTGAATTCACACATTGCGAACTATTGCGAAAATAATCGCGACTTTTTAGGCGCATTTTTTCGGGGCTTGATAAATTTTGCCCATAGTGTCTGCTGTTGTGGTATCAGCTGAACATGGTTATAATTGAGTTAATTAGAGTATCCAGCACTGTCTGCACTTCTCTGTAGTTGATACAGCTGCTACAGGTGTGTTTTTGACACACCCCTATTGCCAACCAATGAGAGCCTGGTGATCAGGGCTTAAATAGTTTCCGGTTTCTGTTAATGGCATTCTGTTTTGCTGGTGGTGTTGTGTGCGGCTGCAAGTCGCCGTTGTGAGGTAATATAATTTGTCTGCTTCTTAATATTGTGGCCCAAAACATGGGGGTTGTTTATGTTTTTGCTAGGGCTGTGGGCACCACATGTAGTTAACGGTGGGTGTGTAACGCATAAGACATGCAGCTGACATGGGACAATAATCATGCTATAGTGCGGTCTGCTTACATATTGCCCGAGTTTAATCTATATTTGTGGACTGGAAAGTTAGACTACCTATTGAGCTTATACCATGTGGGGCACGTATAAACGGCAGTGTGGATTTGCAAGGTTGTAACTTCTGTCAAATGTTGGTAAGGTACATGCATATATACTTAGGGGGTACTAGTGCAATACTAAGGTTTGCACATGACTGTAGACCTAGTTGAGTCTTTTGAAAGTGTTACGAGTGCAATACTAAGATGTGCACATGCTTGTATACGTGGTTGTGGTTTTCTTTGAAGGTAGGGTCCAGCGTGACTACTGCACGCAATGTCAGGTTGTCAGATGCGAGATAAATGAGCATCAGGAAGTGATATAGTGCCTTTTTGTTGCTAAATGTATAATGTATAATGTATAGTGCACCTATCTGCTTTGAAACATTAGAACAACTGTATATGGTCTCAGAGCCTGAGGCGGTTTCTAATGAGGTATGGGGACTTGCTAGTCTCTTTTGAAGGGTCTTTTATGTATATGGCAGGCCAGTGTATACCGGACTTTGCATAACACATAAACTGTGCAGCCGTATGGTGTTTTACCTACAATTGAGTTACATACGCTTTGTTTGCTTGCTAAGATTATAATATATACCCCACCAGTGTATATCCAGAGCAGATTGAGAGTATTGGAGGGACTGTATTGTTGTATCTCCTAGCGCTATGTGTATGGGTTTGCCATATTTTTATTTTTATTTTTTCTATGTTTATTTTCATTATTTGTGGGTTTATTTTTCTGCCTGCAAACAATTTGGTGGTGGGATTACGTATTGATGTTGTGTTTTGTGTTTTTAAATCTGTTATTTTTTCTTCTTCGTTTAACAGTTGTTCATCTGTCTTGATGAAGGCTTCTATGTAAGCCGAAACGTAGACCTATCCTTATGACTTTCTAACGTTGTTGTTATAAACAATAAACTAACTTTGATGTATATAAATCCTGAGAGTGCCCTCCCTTTCCTAGCTCTTATATATATATATATATATATATATATATATATATATATATATATATATATATATACAGTATATGTGTGTACATATGTATTTATGTATTTACATGTCTATATATGTATTTACAGACATATATACACATATAAAACACATACATACATATGTATACACATATAGACATACATATCAGTGCATTGGAGCCATTTGCAGTTAAGAGGCTGAAACATAAAAAATAATATTTATGCATTATTCATATTTAATAAAGTGTTTAACTGTAAACATTTCACATTCCAATGTTCTTTACATTTATATTTATAAATAGATATTCCTATATGTCTGTATATATCTACACCTATATATAATTATATATATATATTTATATATATATATATATATAGGTATACACAATGCATTAATGAGCACTCTCACCTTAATGGCAACTGTCAACTGATAGGGAAATATCCCACGAGTATTACAGCCTGAGATCGAAAGGAATCAGGTAACGTTGATGAATTGGTTGGCAGAGCTGAGAGCCCAAGAGGTTAAAAAAGGGGCAATTCAAGGTCGGCTAGCAGCCTTGTCCTTCTGTAACAAGTTAACAAGGTTACCCGATTTTGGAAGTAGTTTCTTGGTCAGGAGGATCGTGAGAGGATGGGCGCGCACGGAGGTTCAGGCACCCAACAAACGTGAGCCAATAATGGTCCCACGGTTGAAATCTTTGCTGGCGGTTCTACTGCAGGTATGTGCTTCTGCTTACAAGATAACGTTGTTTCGGGCAGCATTCACACTCGCTTTCCATGGAGCCTTACGTCTCAGGGAGCTGGTGGCGCAAAGCAAAGTGAGTAGGACAGGGGGTGTACTGGCGACACATGTCAGGGTACTGGAGGAGGTAGTGTTATTGTACATCCCACGTTCAAAGATGGACAAGGATGCTAAAGGGGCATGGCTGACATTGTCAGCAGCTAGTGATGTGGAGATCTGTACGGTGGTACGGCTGAGAGAGTATCTGTTAGCGAGGCAGTGTTTGCGGACACATTTTTTGTGTCATGTGAATGGGAGTCCACAGATGCAGTTCCAGTTTCTGAGAGTGTTTGGTTGGGCTGTGACCTCCTCAGGTTTGAGTGGAATAAATTTAGCCCCTCATTCATTCAGAATAGGGGCGGCTACATGTGTAGTGGAGTTAGGCTGGTCTGATGAAAGAATAAAGGTGCTGGAAAGATGGCAGTCAGCCAGATACAGATTGTATGTGAAGCCGGTGTCTGAGCAGTGAGGCTGAGGGATGAATTCAGGTGAATGGGCATGCGCAGTTTGGGAGTTTGTTATGTTTTACTGCTATGTTCCAGTTTTGGGACTAACCCCCCCTTTTATCTGTTTCAGGATTAGTCCATGGCCCATTGAAGATATGGATAGTGGGACACTCTTATGTCCACTGGGCACAGCTTAGAGCAAAAGCTAGCCCAGGAGGAGAACAGCTTGGAATTCCATTCCCCACGAGCAGTCATCCGCTGGCTAGGGCGCAGGGGCCTCTGTTGGCCAGGCCTCCCGGGATTACTGAAGAACATCCTGTTAAGATGGGGTTGCCCTGTTGTTGTTCTTCATGCAGGGGGGAATGATTTGGGGACCCTAACAGCTCTAGACCTAATTACGATGATGTGCTTGGATGTGAGGTGGATGAAAGTGTTGCTTTCAGGCACTAGTATTGAATGGTCTAATGTAATCCCACGTTTGCATTGGAGACACATGGTCTTGCATAAGGCTGCTTTATTTTTATGCAAGTTTAACCATGAGTCAGGTAAAGTCGGGAGCTGGATAGATTTGTCATCAGTCATGGCAATATCTATGCTGGAAATAAGAGCTTTTATCGCAGAGATAGAGTCCATTTAGAGGACCAAGCCTTAGATCTTTTTCTGGATAATATCAGAAAGACCTTGCTTTCGGTTATGAATACCTAAATTTATAGTCAGTTATTTAATACTATTTATAGTCAGTTACTTATAGAGTTAAGTTTTGGCGGGAAGAAACCCCCCTCCATCTTATATGGGGGCCAGGGGTGCCTTAGGCGGTTGGTCTGGCCCCTGGTGGTGACAGGTAGAGTGAGTGACTGCCATTGTGGAGGAAGCGACAACATCAGGTGCGGGCCTGTTAAAGCTTCTCCCCCTTGAGCGGCCGAGAACGCAAGTATCCCTGTCACTTTATGGGTGTGGTAGCAAGGCTCCGTCTCTTTGCCTTTCCAACCTGGGTCCAGACCAGTTTAACAAGGGTACTTATGGTTAGGGTTTGATTGCCGTCTACTGATTGGTTGTTTGTTTATTTTTTCTTTAAGAAAGAACAAATACTGCTAAATAAAATTGACCTAGCGGTCTTTACCCAACTCTTGTGTGTTGCGTGGTTATTTTATGTTTGTTTGTTATAAAGTTATTATTAAGAGCAGCAGAATGAAGGCTAGGGCATTTAATCCCTTATGTCTGGGGTTGCCATTTCCCTTTTTCAGAGGAGAATTGCCTGATAATTCAGGGCAGGACTGACCTTGTTAGGCCGGATCAGACTGATATACTTCAGGAAAGTTTTCCTCTGTGAAAAGCGCGATTGGGCTAAAAGAAGCTACTCCCAGGTTTTAACTGGGCCATAGAGTAGAGCGGTAGTTTGTGCTCCCTTTTGAGCATTAAAACCACTAGAAATAATGTTTCTACCCTCGGAGATTCATGCTCGTATTACGAGTTGAAAGTTAAAATTTTGCACTCGCACATTCACAAAATCGAGGTAATAAATAGACTTTGAGAAGTCGCAAATGCAAAATCGCATTCCCCCATAAACTTTAATGATGCTGAAAAAGTTGAAAATAACACCCACAAGTGGCGTAAACCCAATTGCAGTTATTTAAAAGCGCTAGAGATATTTATATATATATATATATATATATATATATATATATATATATATATATATATATATATATATATATATATATATATATATATATATATATATATATATATATGATGGATTTTTGCACAAATATATATTTATTTATATATACATGATTATATATAGGTATAGATATATAAAGATATATATAGAAATATCTATTTAAAAATACATAGAACATATTCCCCTATGTGCAGAACACTGGAATGTGAAATATTTAAGGCAAATAAACAGTATAAAACTTTATTAAATATGATTATTGCATTATTGCAAATGGCTCCAATGCAATTATATACTGTATATATGTCTATATATGTATAGATATGTATTTGTGTTTATATGTCTATATATATATACATAAATACACATATAAATACATATGTACACACTGGCTAGCTTAAAGGTTTATAAAACTGTGCTCTAAGTCATGTCAAATAAACATGCACAATAGTTTATACTTAAATGATAGTCAGCTCCTACTTACATTTTTCTTGAAACAAAGCTTCTTTGTATTAAAAAATCACCCATTTTTATTTTCCCAAATCGACATCATGAAAAAAGGGCTATTCAATTCGCATTCTACATGGCGAATCAAATTCAAATAATTTACATATTAAAATTTGGCATCTGCCATCCCCAATGCATGCACAGTAGATCCGTTGTTTGCTCGTTTGACTAGGGGTTGATCCGTACATACTCACCACTGACAGATACGGTAGCTGCTCTCTACTCTGCTGCTTGCTGCTCCTCTTGTCTACTGTAGTTAAGGCTTGGAGCCTGAATTATCATGCTCCGAATGGTAGTTATGAAGCAGTGGTTTAAAGACTGCTGCTCCATAACTTGTCCTCTGCCTCAGAGGCTGCGGTCTTCAATCCGTCCGTTCCTATACGATCGGCCTGATTGATGTCCCCTGCTAGCCACCGATTGGCCGCGAATCTGCAGGGGCGGCATTGCACAAGCAGTTCACCAGAACTGCTTGTGCAATGATAAATGCCGACAGCATACACTGTCGGCATTTATCAATGTGCGGCGGACATGATACGCTACATTGTATCATGTCCGTCCGCACTTTAGAAAATCAGCCCCTTGGAATCTACTCCAGGCTCGTGATCACAACGTAGCAGATGAGTTCTCTGCAAGAATGTGCTGCGTGTTGGATATGGATTATGGATGAGCATGTGAGGCTGACGTCATGCTACCTGGAAGGGCAGTGACCAATAGAACCCAATAGTACCCATGTTTTACACTGTGATTGGACTATGCTAATGAGTCGCAAGGTGGGTTGGCAAAGGGGCTAGAAAAGAGCGATAGGGGAAGGTATTTGAGCAATTGCTAAATTTATATTGGAGTCTGCATTGCTGTTCAAAAATGCCCTTTATATCCCTTTAAGTAATATTTATAAATAGCAAATGTTATAATACATCAAAGTATTATACTGCCCCCACCCGGCTACTTCATAATACCACCAGAAAACTGGGTACATTTTTTTGCAGGACCAAGAGGACAGGAGCAGAGTCTTGGAAGTACAGGGGAGGGGCTGAGTGACGGTGATCTAAGTACAGGCATGGCGGTTCAGGTAGCAGAGTCAAGAAATCCTAGAGCGGTGAGACAGGAGATTTTAAGGTGGTATTTAGCAGTTCCAGGTCTCACTGTGCAAAACTGAAACATAAACCATAGGGGAGGGAGCTGAAAAATGAGGCAGAGCTCAAACATGGACCAGAGCTTATCATGAAGACTATCCTGTCAGTTTTGGGGATAGTTGAAATATCCATTATCAATCTGCCTTTCAACAGGGTCAAGTCTCCCCAAGCATAATAACAAAAAGTTTTTATTAAAGGGACATATAATGTAGGTAGTATGCTGGGGCTGAGCAGCTGTAATGCAATAATAAAAAGCTGATTTGTACAACATAAGTAGTGCTGATATTTGTGCTCACACAGTGCTGATAGGTAAGCATGGCCCATAGATTGTACACAAAGCACGCCAATTAGCATCCGCAGCACCAATTAAACATAAAGAAGAAGCTTTTTATTTAACACACTTTGCAATATTTAGTTTCTTGCAGTAGTATGCCGGGTCTATATAGTCCCTAATACTATTGACTGATAAGTACTTTAAATAAAGGACCATCAAATACTGTCAAATTGAATAACTAACAAGTGGATAACACAAACACAATGCAACAGCCCTTACACTGAATTTCAAATAAGCATATTTTATTTCACAAATTTATTTTTCCCCCTGTTTGCCGGCCCCCTGTATCATGTGACAGCCATCAGCCATTCACAGACGACTAGTGTATGTATACTCTGTGAACCTGTACACATGCTCAGTAGGAGCTGGTACCTTAGAAAGTGTGTATATAAAAAGATTGTGCAAAAATTGATAATGGTAGTAAATTGGAACGTCTATTAAAACTGCATGCTCTTTCTGAAACATGAAAGCTTAATTTTAAATGAAGTGTCCCTTTAAGAAGGGAATATCCATTAAACAATGTAATACATTTAAATAAAATTAACAAATAATGTTTTAATGTCCATTTAAATGCAATAACGGATGCAGTTGATACAGCTTTAAAATATTAAGATATCAAGATTCTAATATAATGGTGGTATCTTTAAACCATTATTTTTGCACAATTATTATTATAATTTATTTGTAGAGTGCAACGTTATCCACAGCATGTTTTACTTGCACAACTGTACATCGTGTGCCTTCTAGAGACAAACTATTACCCATTATACAAAAAAAGAATAGGCAATTACAAATATATTATCATTTTAGAGATATTTGGATGATAAAATCACTTTAAAATAGCATAAATCAAGTGGAAGTTAACTGCACGTTGAGAGCTCAGAGACAAGTGATTTATTTCTTCATTACACAACCAACAAAACATGAACCAATGTTACAAGCTCTCTCAGCCTTTTCACCAGGGCTCAATATTTGAACCAATTAACACACTCATTATATGGTAAAGAATACATCACAGTGCTCTGGAGATCATGGACTGAAAAGGGGTTTTAAAGTGCCTTTGTTTATGGCACTAAAAGGGTAAAAGACCTAGATATTGTTTGGCCTATAAAACAAAATGGTGGAAGAATTGCCTTTTGTTTAACCCTAGATTTTTGTTGCTGCTGTAGTGTCAATCAATTCATCAACAGCCTTTTCTGTACTACTCTACTTTATTCTAACTAAGCTTTTTTACTCATCAAGTACTAATATAATACTATTTTTTACAGACTGACTTTAAATATAATTCTTTATCATATTATATTCCCCCAAAAAAATTCTAACAACTAGTCTATATGCAGTATAAATATATACAAACACACCTACTATATATACACTTTTGACAATGTACACAATGCTTGCAAACTATTGTACACGCGTACAAACTAATTGTATGACTGCCATGCTCTTTCTGATGCTAATATGTCCATTTACATTGCCTTCTATGGGCCAGATTACGAGTGGAGTGCAATATATCGCCTACGCGAGCATGGTATTTGCTCTCCACTCAGTAACACCATTGCATGGAAATTTGCAGTGGTATTACAAGTGCAGCGCAAAGTGAATGCGATCTCCCGTTCACATTGGTGAAAGCCAAACGCTCACGAGAGTGTGCTTTCAAAGACTCCAATGGGAGCTTCGGTTTGATTCCGGCAGCCACAGCAAACCACCTAGCACAGCGCAGGGGGGAAATCGTGCAGCGTTGGGCAGCAATACATAAATATGTATGTTTATACTTATATACATATATAGTTATGTGTTTATATGTGTATATATACACATGAATATATATGTATATAACCATATACATATATATTTATAGTGAAAACAAAGTGCCCCATTAACCTCCGTGTAAAGGCACTTTAGGGGGCTTTTTTTTTTTCTAACACCCCACATCCCCTCACTTTAACCCCTTATTTTTTGTTGTTGTTTGTTTTTTTTTTTTAAATAAAGATACTCATATATTTCTCTTATGTTAATGTAATGTCCGCTTTATTTTGGGGGCAACTTTTTCTTTTTTAACCAGAGGTTTGAAATGAAAACGGTGAGCTTGTGGCAGCTTTAACCAACTACTTTTAATTGCTGGTTATTAACATGCGCCGTAAAAGGGGAAATTTACCACATTAAGATTGAGCTCCACTCAGAATCTAGCCCTTTATTTGGTGTGCCTAAAATTTATAACACATTTTCCCATACTCTTGGTGCTTGATGACCTAAAGCTCTCTGCTTTAGTGAGATTATCTAAGACACCTAGTCAGTACTGCCAAGTTCCTAAAACAACTTTAGAAAGGTAAATTTAAGCCTGTAAGCTACGTATCTGGCTATGCAGGATCTGGAAGTGAAGGAGAAACACCTACAGAGTCCCGTTTTTGTGTAATTTCTCTCACCGGAGAGTCATCACACCTTATTTTAAGAGTTAACTAATCGCATACCCCCAAACTGTTCCGATTTTCACGGAACAGTCACGATTTTAGGGGTCTGTCTAGCTGTTCCAGTTGTTAGCCATCTGTCTCCCATTGCCCCATGCATTAAAAAAAATGTTTCAATCCTATTGGGCCCATACGCCGAAGCAGCTGGCTTTTCTCTCACAGGGTTAGATACCTGTAAGATTCCCTGTGGAAAAGGAATTGTGTGTGGGTTAAGCAGGAATAAGAAGGCTGTATACCCTCTGACCTCAGGTAATGGTGACCTCTAACCTACCTCTGGTAGTGATGACGTATAACCCCTGGTGATAATACTAGCATGCCTTCAGTTTTATACGATCAGCTGTGCTAACACCAGAGTAATGAACAGTGGCAGCTACAAGCGAATGTGCTTGCCAACCCCAGGACCCCATACAATGAATTACAGATACATATATATGATGTAGTGTGTGTGTCTATCCGCATGTATAAGTGTATGCTATGTAGTGTGTGTGTGTCTGCATGTATAAATGTAAGCTATGTAGTGTGTGTGTGTGTGTGTATCTGTATGTATAAGTGTGTATCTGCATGTATAAGTGTATGCTATGTAGTGTGTGTGTGTATCTACATGTATAAGTGTATACTATGTAGTGTCTGTGTATATGCCTGTATGTGTATGCTATGTAGTGTGTGTGTGTGTGTGTGTATCTGCATGTATAAGTGAATGTTGTTTAGTGTGTGTGTGTATCTGGATGTATAATTGTATGCTATGTAGTGTGTGTGTATCTGCATGTATAAGTGTATACTATGTAGTGTCTGTGTATCTGAATGTATAAGTGTATGCTATGTAGTGTGTGTGTGTGTATCTGCATGTATAATTGTATGCTATGTTGTGTGTGTGTGTGTGTGTGTGTGTGTGTATCTGCATGTGTAAGTGTATGCTATGTAGTGTGTGTGTATCTGCATGTATAAGTGTATGCTATGTAGTGTGTGTGTGTGTATCTACATGTATAAGTGTATGCTATGTAGTGTGTGTGTGTATCTACATGTATAAGTGTATGCTATGTAGTGTGTGTGTGTATCTGCATGTATAAGTGTATCCTATGTAGTGTGTGTGTGTGTATCTGTATGTATAAGTGTAAGCTATGTAGTGTGTGTGTGTGTGTGTATCTGTATGTAGTGTGTGTGTGTGTATCTGTATGTATAAGTGTAAGCTATGTAGTGTGTGTGTGTGCATCTGTATGTAGAAGTGTGTGTGTGTATCTGCATGTATAAGTGTAAGCTATGTAGTGTGTGTATCTGTATGTAGAAGTGTGTGTGTGTATCTGCATGTATAAGTGTATGCTATGTAGTGTGTGTATGTGTCTGCATGTATAAATGTAAGCTATGTAGTGTGTGTATCTGCATGTATAAGTGTGTATCTGCATGTATAAGTATATGCTATGTAGTGTGTGTGTATCTGCATGTATATGTGTATACTATGTAGTGTCTGTGTATCTGCATGTATAAGTGTATGCTGTGTAGTGTGTGTGTGCTATGTAGCGTGTGTGTGTATCTGCATGTATAATTGTATGCTATGTAGTGTGTGTGTGTATCTGCATGTATAAGTGTATGATATGTAGTGTGTGTGTATCTGCATGTATAAGTGTATGCTATGTAGTGTGTGTGTGTGTGTGTATCTGCATGTATAAGTGTATGCTGTGTAGTGTGTGTGTATCTGCCTGTATACGTGTATGATATGTAGTGTGTGTGTATGTGTGTGTATCTGCATGTGTAAGTGTATGCTATGTAGTGTGTGTGTATCACAGTGGCATATTTAGATTTTGTGCTGCCCTGGGCAATCCAAATTCTGCTGCCCCCACCCCTAGGTTTAATAATATTTTTTTAATATTTTTTGGTCAGGGTATAATGTGACTTTTTTAGGAATGCATGTGTGTATGTGTATAGGGTCATCGTGTGACAGCATTTTTTAATCCTCACTCTAATCTTGGTAGAATATACATTGATATAATTGATAATATAAAGCCATTGGTAGATAATGTAGGGTTCTCCCTGGGAATGGGTTATATTGAATGTTGGTCAGAAAGGAGCGCCAATAAAGGCAAGATCCGATAAGGTTGAGTGTGGATAATATAACTCACGATATAATACTGAGATTCAGCTACTATTATGGTGATTGTATTGTATCAATATATATACATAGATTGAGACATATATGTTGCACAAGATTCTAAAAGGTACATAAAAGTATTTAATATTAAACATTAAAACATGAGTATCATTAAAACAAATGTAATTGACCTGAACAGCAAGAAATGTTATATAAAACCATATAAAACAGGAATACACGTGTATAGCTTGTTAGCTTAGAATTGATAGTGGTATATCACAAAATGGGTTGTCAAAGTGTGAACCTCATACTAAGATAAGCACTAGATGTTGGTGGTGCTAAATGATGTTAATGCAGAAACGCCAGCAGTATTATATATAGAGTTGTGGCACATATATATAATGTCTCATAAACAATAATAATACATAAACAGAAAAAATAATAATAAAAAATAATAATACTGACAATTAACATAAAAGTGGTGATATCCAAGTATCACGTACAAAAAGTGAAAACTAAAAATTAGTGACTGAGAATTCTCTTAATAAGTCCAAAAAATGTTAAACCATCCAATTTGTTGTGATCCACTGTGGTGATTCAAACAAAACCAAAAAAGTTCAAGAAATTCGAAAAATTCAAAAAATAATTAGTCCAAATATTCAAACCAAAGTGGTGATACACATGAGTCCAAAAAAATTAAATCCACAAATTAAATCCAAAAGTTAAATCAACTAGTGTGTACACAAACTAGTGGGAGTGATCGCAAAAAAGTCATTAGCATCTTAAACGATTCTGGATTTGAAAAAAGGGGATATACACAATGGTATGTTAAAGTTGTAGTCCCAAGTGAAAGGATGAAAAAATAAAAAACATATATATATATGAAAAATAAAAATTGAGAATGAAAAGGGAATAAAAATAGCCAAAAATAGAAATAAGAATAATTCTGGGAAATCTTCAATACCTGTAGATGAAAAATAACAACATAGTATAATACTGTATTGTAATTTAAAAATCAAGGAAAATAGCTCACCATAACTTTGTCAACGCGTTTCGGCCCACAGTAGAGGCCTTTATCAAGACTATGGTATGGTGTGGGTGAGCTGAGATCTGAGCTGAGATCTCAGCTCACCCACACCATACCATAGTCTTGATAAAGGCCTCTTTACACTAGTTGATTTAACTTTTGGATTTAATTTGTGGATTTAATTTTTTGGACTCATGTGTATCACCACTTTGGTTTGAATATTTGGACTAATTATTTTTTGAATTTTTCAAATTTCTTGAACTTTTTTGGTTTTGTTTGAATCACCACAGTGGATCACAACAAATTGGATGGTTTAACATTTTTTGGACTTATTAAAAGAATTCTCAGTCATTAATTTTTAGTTTTCACTTTTTGTACGTGATACCTAGATATCACCACTTTTATGTTAATTGTCAGTATTATTATTTTTTATTATTATTTTTTCTGTTTATGTATTATTATTGTTTATGAGACATTATATATATGTGCCACAACTCTATATATAATACTGCTGGCGTTTCTGCATTAACATCATTTAGCACCACCAACATCTAGTGCTTATCTTAGTATGAGGTTCACACTTTGACAACCCATTTTGTGATATACCACTATCAATTCTAAGCTAACAAGCTATACACGTGTATTCCTGTTTTATATGGTTTTATATAACATTTCTTGCTGTTCAGGTCAATTACATTTGTTTTAATGATACTCATGTTTTAATGTTTAATATTAAATACTTTTATGTACCTTTTAGAATCTTGTGCAACATATATGTCTCAATCTATGTATATATATTGATACAATACAATCACCATAATTGTAGCTGAATCTCAGTATTATATCGTGAGTTATATTATCCACACTCAACCTTATCGGACCTTGCCTTTATTGGCGCTCCTTTCTGACCAACATTCTGTATATCTTTCCAATTGTGGGTATTTGGGGACCCACTCTAGACAGGAGCCATAGGTCCACATTTTTAGCGCTGAAAGACAAACACTACACCTGTTACAATGGGTTATATTGAGAAAGCTTATAAGAATATTCACCTAAGGTTACTAGTATTGCATAAGAGAGTGGTAACTACTAAACTTTACACATGGATGGTCCATTCCCAGCAATATTAATAAATTATGTTTGCTACCAGCACTTGTTTATTTGTTCATCTTCTATTAATTCAGAACAGTTTTTAGTTACCTCATATAGGGCTTATTAATTTAACAAACAGGTAGTCCCCTAGTCCCCAGCACAACCATTAGGGAACATTACAGAATACAGATGATGAGTCTAGCAAAGATCTTCAGCAAAAACATTTATTTATAGCCTGAATGCATGTTATAGAGCTGTGGGATGAAGGCAGTTGTCTAGGGTGTATTAAATAAACAGGGATTTTGTTTGCATTTGCAGCGTTAAGACCCCTGTATCAGTATACAATACTGAGGTATATAGCTGTTAGAGGCTAATTATAAGTGTCTGCATATTTTCTAGGGGTATATTGGTCACAGGCATTGTCTCATATGGACCGTTGCGTATATTACTTAATTGAGGCCGCCATTTTGGATTCATTGTGGCCCCAGATGTTGTGCTCAAGTGCGGCATTACTGGCGGCGGATCCCAGCAGAAGGATCTCATCAATTTTGGGGAATGAGTGGTCACCCCATAACGCTTTGTTTGCTGCAGTTTTGCGATCGCAGATCCGGTGTTTAGACAGGTAGACCCCCAGTCCCCAGCACAACCGTTAGGGAACATTACATAATACAGACTCAGAGAGGCAGAGAACCAGACTGCTACAGTAGCAGTCTGGTTCTCTGCCTATCTAAGTCTGTATTCTGTAATGTTCAATAACGGTTGTGCTGGGAACTTACCTGGGGGACTACCTGTCTAGTCTAGAACGTAGTAAATTTGTGCAGTACCAGTGACTCACCTGAGCTCTTAAAGTAACTGCAACAGAGTCCAGTCCAGTCCACTTAAGCGCCTATGCCACTATTGAAGGCTTCGACGCAGGTGAGATCATGTCGTGCACACGTATGTGACTCACTTGAGCCTCTGGAAGGTGGCTATTGGGGAAAAGGTTTTTTAAATTCCATACAGTCAGTGCAGCGCTGGGGGCAATGGACCAAGTGCTCCCCCCAAAATTTGTCGCCCTATGCATGGCCCTTGTTGGCCTAGGCCTTAATACGCCCCTGGTGTATCTGCATGTGTAAGTGTATGCTATGCAGTGTGTTACTGTGCATTTTTGCTGACTTTAAAGGCCAGAATCTAGAATATTAATGAGAGCAGTTTTATTAGTTCTATTATTAAATGTCCAATTAAGATAAAAATATTTAGCACTGTCTCTGCAAAAGCTAATTAAATACAGAGCTCACATAGCTATACCAGTGGTTTGAGCTTGTGTTGGATTTGCTGCCTAAGAGTATTAAAAGATATAACTTTATTTAGATCTTTATTTATATTACTTTGATCTTATGATTTTTTTAAGCCACATCCCTGCTCCTGCCCATCACATTTCAAATTTTTGCTGCGTGGGGGGAGGGCTGTAACTCTTTTGAGTTTTGAAATGTTGGGAGGTATGAAATGGGCATAAATCCAAACAATTGGGCCTATTTATCAAGCTTCGTATGGAGCTTGAAGCCCTGTGTCTCTGGCTTTGATTGACACCCCCTAGATTGGCCGCAAATTTGCAGGGGGCGGCGTGGCACCAGCAGTTCACAAGAGCTGCTGGTGCAATGCTGAATGCGGATAGCGTATTGCTCTCTGCATTCAGCGATATCTGTCGGACATGATCCGCTGATCGGATCATGTCGGACAGAGGGTTGATAAATCGGCCCCATAGTATATTTTTCAGACAAGCTGTAAACTTTCTGTAGTAGGCAAGATGTTGTACATACACAGACTTTTGCACCATTTTTTATACATCATCAAAGAAAGAAAGAAAAAACAGAAACAAAGAAAAGTTTATCTAACATTGCTTAGATTTCCCAAACCAATGAGGATAGTGCATTCTAGGTGTCTCACACAAACAGCAAGGCCAGGACAGTTGAATGTGCACATAAAATGAAGACAGTCTACTCTCAGACAAATAGGATGGCTGCACAAATCATCGTTATTAGTTATGGAGTAAAATATTCAACGCCACAGTGTTCTGTGCACAAATGGTTCTTAGGGTTAAACAACTAAAAGATGTCATGTACGAGCCAGCCTAGTAAATATGTTAACCCATAATCTGGTGCCTGTTGGGTAGTATTTCGCAATCTGAGTTTTAACGAACAAGCTTTAACCTAGTCAGCTTACCCCAGCTAAGTCATGCTTGAATATGACCCACTATGCCTTGCAATCAGTCTTGCAATCTGACTAAATTACATTTGTTTCAGTGCCTCTTTATTTCTCTTTTATTTACTGACCACAAATATTTTGTCCGCACCTAAGGCAGATTTTGTCATTTGCATATAAAAAACAGTATTCTCCTGCACAGATCCATAGATTTTAAATCCAACTCTTTTATAGACTTTGCTTTATGTCTGTATGTTTATTTTTTCCGTACCCAGATTAACACACTTAAATTAAGAAAGATTTAAGATTTTTTTACCTTTATCCCCTTTTGAAAAACATTACATTTTTTGTACCCATGCCTATAATATTATTTTTGTCAAACACTCAAGACCAATGACATGACCATGAATGCAACATCTACTCTATACTATTGTGTTCATTTAGAATTGTGATTAATGCATTTGTTATTGTCTGTCCCTTTTTGTTTATCGCTGGTCAGTGTTCTGTCTTCTCCCTGTAGCTTACATTACTACTGGCTGCCTGCTTCATTGTTATGTTTTGTAAAAGGAAGAGCTTTCTAAAAAGCACTAAGTATGACACGGCTCATCGAACATCCAAAAAGGGTGACCTGTTCCTCTCATAAAATACCCCCTCCCAGTAGACACCACCCCCATCATCTGAGGCAGCGAAGAAAGGTAAATGGTTACCTCGTTCAGAAGAAATGTTGCACTGGAGTCAGAAAAAGACATAGAAGGGGCATTTATAGCCCAGAGCTGCACACTCAAATATTCTTTTTACTGCAAAGGCAGAGTTTTCATCCTCTCCTGCTCTGCCTCACTGTGCTCAGAAGGTTCTCTTCTTCTCTCCATAACATGCATACTCTATTTCCCTCCTTCCCTCCCTCTCCTCCACTCACTCCTCCCTCCATTTCTCTGATTTCAGTTCCACCTCTCATTGCTACAGTGTGGTTGAAATAATGCATCTATGGAGGTCTAAGTGGTAAATGAATGCATTAATGGCTTATGGCAAGAAACAGGAAAAGCTCTCACTGTATATTCAAACACACAAAATGGATTTCATGTTTTCATTGTTGAAAGAAGAGCCAGTGGCATCATTCCTCTCTCGGGCTACGACCACTGAACAAAACAGATAATGTCTTTAAGCATTACTGTAACCCCTGATGACAATATTATGTTTTAATGGCTTCAGTGCAGGAATGGCCATCTACACAATGCAAAGAGTTCTATGTGCAACATCTACTTCAGATATAGAACAGGAAATGTTATATCAAAGCCGTCTAAAGAATGTTATGTTTATAAGGAGTGAAGGGCATCTATTGGCATTCTTCATAGATATTTAAATGAGGGATTTTCTCTAGAACCATAAAATATTAGGGGTATAAAA
The DNA here is from genome assembly GCF_027579735.1 of Bombina bombina. Taxonomy (NCBI): domain Eukaryota; kingdom Metazoa; phylum Chordata; class Amphibia; order Anura; family Bombinatoridae; genus Bombina; species Bombina bombina. The sequence goes on along the minus strand of NC_069501.1, from coordinate 972,261,578 downwards.
AGTTGACCGTGAAGCTAAATATCAGCGGTGCTGATGGCAGATTTTATGTTCTACTTCCTATACCTTTCTTTCTTTTAATTTCCTCAGTTCCTCTTTATCGCTCTTCTTGCTCTGTGTAGAGCACTAGACTAAAAAAAAAAAAGAGTCTACTGTACAAATTAGAGGCAGACTTTTAAGCTCTGGGGGATGCTGCAATATAAAACAGGTGACCCCCCCTAGAACTGCTATTTATTACAGCATAAACTATATGCTTTTATGCAGAGTTTATTTATTTATTTTATTAAACTAATAGATTTTTGCTGCACAACCGTTTCACACTTTTTATTTTATAGATTTTGCTAGACTATGCCCATTTTTATATGTAATAGAGCTCTCATACACTCATAGATTTGAAACTTACACAAGAGTTGTCTGAAAATGAATCATTAAAACTTATGCATAGTTAACAAAGGGACATTTGGCCATTTTCTATAGAGTTTAAGTCATGGCTCATTTTCTAAAAAAAACCCCACAGGATTCATACAGTTTTCATTGTTATAAATTTGCAGCAGAAATGAACCCCTTAGTTGCTAACCACTTATTGCATTTTAACAAAATTAAAAAAAATGTGAGGTGCCCACTCAAATAATACCTTGTGGGAGGTTTTTAGCAAACACCAAACTTTAAGGTTTAAAAGCTATATTGATTGCAAGTTCTATGGCAAATATCTGCTAGCTAAAAGGACATGAAATCCCTTATTTGAAAATGGATAATCATCCCTTTCATTTGATGGGCATTGTGTGTGTGTTATGTATGTTGTCTTTAGGGGATAGGGCTACATTGGAGCCACTGCCCCATACAGTAAATACATTAGGTAAGGCAACTACCTTCTAATGACAGGGGTATGAGACCCTGCATGTTATGGACATGGGCATAAATCCCAAAATGTGCTCCTTTACCAATCAATCAATCAATCAATCAATCAATCACTGTGTAGCATATAGGAAGGTCAAATATAAATCACAGGAAAACAATTCAAATAAATAATAAAAAATACAGTGCAAAATTAAACAGCTTAAACGGAAGTAAATGTGTTACCGATGATCCAGTCTACCAGCTGGAATGTATTCAATTTCTTACAATTAGCTCAAGCTAATTTTATTTTGTCTTTAACATAGCTGTTTTGCCTGTTGAAATCGCTATTTATTCTGAAAATCACAAGAAATCCCAAGAGGCAGCATAAATCCTCCTCATAGTAGAGTTGGGAGCCCCGTCTGTTTGAAATGGTGTTCCTGCAGTACCTTTGAATACAATGAACCCTTAACAGCTGTATGCCTGAGTACATTGTCTCTTTAAACAGAAAACATTTGTTTTAACACATTTAAAGGGACACTGAGCCCAATTTTTTTTTTCATGATTCAGATAGAGCATGCAGTTTTAAGCAACTTTCTAATTTACTCCTATCATCAAATTTTCTTCATTCTCTTGCTATCTTTATTTAAAAAGCAAGAATGTAAGTTTTAAAGCCGATACATTTTTGGTTCACAACCTGGGTTGTGCTTGCTGATTGGTGGCTAAATGCACCCACTATTAAACAAGTGCTGTTCAGGGTCTGAACCAAAAATTGGCTGGCTCCTTAGCTTAGATGCCTTCTTTTTTAAATAAAGATAGCAAGAGAACGAAGAAAAATTGATAACAGGAGTAAATTAGAAAGTTGCTTAAAATTGCATGCTCTACTATCTGAATCATGAAAGCAAACATTTGGATTTAGTATCCCTTTAATGAATCAGAGCCTTTTTTTTTTATAACACTGTTATGTCCCTTTTTTATTTGAAAAGTCTCGGAGTATCTACTCCTTTTGTGTTAAGGGGCACCAGTAGAGAATTATGGCAGAAGTTTTCAGCCAGTGTACCACAGCAAACTGGGGTGTCCTGAAAAGAAAAAGAAAAAAAAGCTGTGTGTGCCCTAAGACAGGGCAAAATACAAACCTTCTCCCATGTATACAGCACTTATTACTAAAATAGCAGGGAATTGCTGCTTTGTATAATTGTATAAAAAGTAAAAATAAAGAACCATAAAAGAAACGAAAAAAGGAACCAATCTCATGTATTGGGGCACCTAATACAACTATATATGTTAATGACAAACATCTCTCCTGAACGATCCCTCGGATGCCTAATGAGCATGCATGAATCTAGCCCAAAGTAAGGCACATGGTGTGCTCCTGTGCTGCTCCAAATAAGGACATGGCCAATGAGCCAATCAGAAGGAGGTACCTCCCAACATTTCAAAATTCAAAAGAGGGACAATAGGAGTTGCATCTTTATCCAAAGTAGGCAGGGAGTACAATCCTATGTGTTTATCCCTCTAAATGTCCCTTTAATAGTGTAAATAGATTTGAAACAGTGATGCACACCATAGTTATTTACCTTACTGTATGCACTGTGACTACATAGCAAACCTCTTTAACACGACTGATAATATATGTAAATGTGAGCAATCAGTTCAGCTGAAAAAAAATGTGGATTATCTTTTCTGATTGACATATGTCTTGTTGCTGAAAACACTGGGATCTACTGCATTAGGGCTGCATTAGTCTTGGAAACTCAATATGTCAAAATGACTTGATTACATCTGCATTTACACAAATTCTAGCACAACATAAAGTGTTTGGGAAACTGTTTTTCTTTTTGTTTAACAGTTTCCCAAACTCAGTTTTGGGAATTGGATGAAGATTGAGTATTTCAGGGGTTACTGGTTTGGTATGTAATTGCGGCCAAAGGGTGACTGGGGCTACGGCAGTAAATTTAACAGATAGATGTATATTTAATAGATATCTTTAATAGATAGAGTGTGTCTTTAAAACAGTTGTTAGCATGGGGTGGAGCTTAAGTTTGCAGAATCCCTTTTATTAAGGGATACTTGATTTACACTTTTTGTTTTTGATTGACAGGGAAAAGAACAAAAAGGGGGGTTAATGGACAAAACTCTTATTGAATCTGCACCCTGGCTTAATTCAGTATCATCAGCAATTAGATAGATGTTTTGAAGAGTAATGTTTGGCAGATTAATCTTGGTGATATTGGATATTTAAAGTATGCACATATTCAATGTGCACTATTAAATGGATACTTGAAAATGGGCTTCTGTCTTAGAATAGGAAGGTCGTTCAACTAACTTTTGCTTTTGACGTTGTAATTGATTATTTAGTTACAGACCATACTGGTCTTTCTTTAGTATCTAAATCCCATATCTCTTATATAACGTGGTCTGATCACTCCTCCATGTCCTGCTCCCTTAACTGGCCTACAGCCCCAGCTAACAAATATATCTGGAGATTGGACGATTCTATCTTTTTAGACCCCCATATTACCCATCATATACATACTAACCTTCAGGATTTTTTTCTATAAATGAAGGCAACATTACATTAATCTCAATGAGGCGTTAGCCCAGGTAGAAAAGCAACACAAATTACATCCTACTGACAAAAGTCTTGAACTGAAAGTTCAAGACTCAAGAAATGCGGTATTAGATTACCTCCATTTACAAGACACTCGTGGAGAGATGGGGATTCATTCCAAATTCCATCTCGAAGATAACAAAGCCGGCAAACTCCTGGCCAGATACCTTAAAAAAGAAAAGATTTAAAAAATGTGTCCACTCTTTGAGATCCAACTATAAGACTTCTGTCACCAGTGACGACATTGACCCACCGCCTGGACTCTGAGATTATATTCAACAAATACATTCACCCAAATTGTCTATAGAGGACTGGGGAAATTTGGATGCATCTATCACAGTGTCGGAGGTATTACATTTTATTAAAAATTCCCCTCTAAGTAAGGCCCCAGGCCCAAATGGGTTCACCTCACATTATTACTCTTAATTTAAAGAAATCCTTGCAGTTCCACTCACTGATGTGTTCAACTCCATTGACAAACACCATCCATTCCCAGAGTCTATGTTAGAGACTCACATAGCTGTTATTCCGAAGATCGGTAAATCACCATTGCTCCCACAAAATTATAGGCCAAAATAATTGATCAATTTAGATGTTTAAATTATGCAAACTGTATGAATACATTTCTTCCACATCTGGTTCATCCAGATCAAACTGGATTTGTCTTAGGGTGAGAATCTAAAGATAATACCACCAGAGCAATACAACTAATACACATAATACACATGGCAAATTCTAAACCAACACAAACATTTTCATCTCTATAGATGCTGAGGTCTTTGACAGGGTGGATTGGTCATTTATGGCTACCACCCTATCCAATTTTGATTTCTCTCTCCACTTTATTCAAAAGATTTTCGCTTTTTATTCACATCCTTCTGCCAGGATAAGAGTTAACGGCACAGTATCTTCCAGGTTTCCAATCCTAAATGGTTCTAGACAATGTTGCCCGTTATCCCCACTTCTTTTTGTATTAACTATAGAACAGCAAGCGTGTATAATTAGGTACAATAAATTCATACAAGGCCTCAAAATAGGTCAAAAAAAGTATAAAATATCTTTCGGCTAGATTACAAGTTTTGCGTTAGAGGCTATGCGGTGCTAACGAGCAGTTTTCTCTCACCACTCACTTACCTACAGTGCTGGTATTACGAGTTTTCAGAAACCCGCCGTTAAAAGACAAGAAGTGAGCGTTGAGCAAAATTTTACTCATTACCGCACTCCAATACCAGCGCTGCTTAAGTCAGCGGTGAGCTGGTGTAACGTGCTTGTGCACAGGGCCGGATTTCTCATTAGGCACAGTAGGCATGTGTCTACAGGCGCACTGCAGTGAGGGGCGCCTGCCAGCTGCCTGTATCGGCAATTAGGAACAATGCAAAAGCCATTTTTTTTCTTTTGCACCTATTTTAGGCACAAGACTGGCTAGCAGCTCACAACATCAAATGAGCCATACAAACATTCCTTCCCCTCTGCTCCCTTCCTCCCTCCCCCCTTTCAGACTGAAGTTTGTTTTTAAACCAGTGTGGTAAAGGGGTGAACCAGTGTCAGGCAACTGAGAGATGTATTGCAAGCATTAGCAGGCACCGCCCCTCCTCTCCCCGTGCAGACATCAAGGAAGTGATTTACTGCATGTTTTGAAACAGAAGCATGGCACCATGGACCAGAAGGTAGGGGGTCTGGCTACTGTCTAAGTTGTGGGACTGCTTGTCACCGAGGATAGTTAAAGATGTGCCATTAACTCACTCACCGCTGACAGCATTTTGCATATAGTGTTAGGTACATTACTGATCTGTTTGAACAATTGGCAGCAGCTGAAAATAAGTTTAACGTATTGTACCCAAATAACACTATATGCAGCCAGCACTTAGTTTAAGGGACATTTAAAACTAAACAGTTCATGTGAAATCCCCTAAAACAACAATAGTCAAAACAAGTCCACCCATCAAAAAGAGAGCAGTGGAGTACAGAGGAAGGAGTGTGCTGGGTTATTCCTACCCCCCCCCCCTACAACAAATAACCATAAATCCATTTAATGCACAATAGAAATATGTCCAGTATTTCACAACTGTCTTTATTTCTCTAACAACCTGCCAGTGAACAGGATGGGTTACTAAATTAATCTACTAGAGCACTATAGCTGTGACATGACATCTTTATTTTACTATGTGCTGTTTCAAAAGAGAAGTATGTACATACACCCACTACACATGCATGCTACAAATATACACACAAGACACCCATCAAGTCACATATTACTATTAACGTTTATTAATATTGTTATGTCCTTATCACACTAGATTAAGAAGCATATGTAATAAATCTGATGTTATAGCTCCACATAACAAAAAAACCCCAAAAAACAGAGGGAGTGACAACATGAGTTACAACTTTAAAATTCACTTCTATTATCTAATTAGCTTTGTTCTCTTGGTATCATTTGTTGAAAAGAATACCCAGGTAGGCTCATGAGCTGGGACCTAGCTGCTGATTGGTGGCTGCACATATATGCCTCTTGTCACTGGGTTACTGATGCATTTAGCTAATTCCCAGTAATGCATCACTGCTCCTTCAACAAAGGATACCAAGAAAATTAAGCAAAATTGATAATAGATGTAAATTGGTAAGTTGTTTAAAATGTAATGCTCTATCTGAATTATTTTAGGTTTCAAGTCCGTTTAAGGATGGAATAGTTTATCTAAAGTTTTAAAAGCATTTTTTTTTCATTATTCAATTCAAGTATGTTTGCAATAGATTTGTTTTCATTTTGCTGCAGTGAGTATGGAGTTTTAAACAACTTTCCAATGTACTTCTATTATCAAACTTGCTTTGTTCTCTTGGCATCTTTTATTGAAGAGTAAAACTAGGTAGACTAATACGAGCTCAGGAGTGTCCACGTGTCTTTAGTACTCTATGGCAGCAGTGTTTTGCAACATTATTTGTAGCTTTATTATAAAAAAAACCTAAAACAAATATTATTTTTTCACTTTTTTTGTAAGGGGGGGGCGCTTCAGGTTTTTGTGCCTACAGGCACCTGAGATGTAAATCCGGCCCTGTTTGTGCACAATTTCCCCATAGGAATCAACGGGGAGAGCCGGGTGAAAAAAAGTCTAACACCTGCAAAAAAGCAGCGTAAAACTCAGTAACACAGCCCCATTGATTCCTATGGGAAATAAAAGTTATGTCAACACCTAATACCCTAACATGAATCCCGAGTGTAAACACCCCTAATCTTACACTTATTAACCCCTAATCTGCCGCCCCCGACATCGCTGACACCTACATTATATTATTAACCCCTAATCTGCCACTCCGGATACCGCCGCCACCTACATTATACTTATGAACCCCTAATCTGCTGCCCCCAACATCGCCGCCACCTACATTATATTTATTAACCTCTAATCTGCCGCCCCCAATGTCGCCACCACCTACCTACACTTATTAACCCCTAATCTGCTACCCCAACATCGGCGCCACTATATTAAAGTTATTAACCCCTAAACCTAAGTCTAACCCTAAACCTAACACCCCTAACTTAAATATAATTTAAATAAATCTAAATAAATATTCCTATCATTAACTAAATTATTCCTATTTAAAACTAAATACTTACCTGTAAAATAAACCCTAAGATAGCTACAATATAACTAATAGTTACATTGTAGCTAGTTTAGGATTTATTTTTATTTTACAGGCAAGTTTGTATTTATTTTAATTAGGTAGAAAAGTTATTAAATAGTTATTAACTATTTAATAACTACCTAGCTAAAATAAATACAAATTTACCTGTAAAATAAAACCTAACCTAAGTTACACTAACACCTAACACTACACTATAAATAAATAAACTAAATTAAATACAATTACCTAAATTAAATTAAATTAGCTAAAGTACAAAAAAAACACACTAAATTACAGAAAATAATAAACAAATTACAGAAATGTAAACTAATTACACCTAATCTAATAGCCCTGTTAAAATAAAAAGCCCCCCCAAAATGAAAAAAACCCTAGCCTAAACTAAACTACCAATAGCCCTTAAAAGGGTCTTTTGCAGGACATTTCCCCAAAGTAATCAGCTCTTTTACATGTAAAAAAAAATACAAACAATCCCCCCCCAACAGTAAAACCCACCACCCACACAACCAACCCCCCAAATAAAATACTAGCCAAAAAAACCTAAGCTCCCCATTGCCCTGAAAAGGGCATTTGGATGGGCATTGCCCTTAAAAGGTCAGTTAGCTCTTTTGCCGCCAAAAACCCTAATCTAAAAACTAAAACCCACCCATTACACCCTTAAAAAAACCTAACATTAACCCCCTGAAGATCGACTTACCGGGAGACATCTTCATCCAAGCCGGGCAAAGTGGTCCTCCAAACGGGCAGAAGTGGTCCTCCAGACGGGCAGAATTAGCCAATAGGATTGGGCTTGCATTCTATTAGCTGATTGGAACAGCCAATAGAATGCAAGCTCAATCCTATTGGCTGATTGGATCAGCCAATAGGATTGAACTTCAATCCTATTGGCTGATTGCATCAGCCAATAGGATTTTTCTACCTTAATTCCGATTGGCTGATAGAATTCTATCAGCCAATCGGAATCTAAGGGACGCCATCTTGGATGACGTCACTTAAAGGTACCTTCATTCTGTTTTACTCGTCGGATGAAGAGGATGGTCTGTGTCGGATGTCTTGAAGATGGACCCGCTCCGCACCGGAAGGATGAAGATAGAAGATGCCGTATGGATGAAGACTTCTGCCCGTCTGGAGGACCACTTCTGCCCGGCTTGGATGAAGACTTCTGCCCGTCTGGAGGACCACTTCGCCCGGCTTGGATGAAGACGTCTCCCGGTAAGTCGATCTTCAGGGGGTTAGTGTTAGGTTTTTTTAAGGGTGTATTGGGTGGGTTTTATTTTTTAGATTAGGGTTTGGGCGGCAAAAGAGCTAACTGACCTTTTAAGGGCAATGCCCATCCAAATGCCCTTTTCAGGGCAATGGGGAGCTTAGGTTTTTTTAGCTAGTATTTTATTTGGGGGGTTGGTTGTGTAGGTGGTGGGTTTTACTGTTGGGGGGTTGTTTGTATTTTTTTTTACAGGTAAAAGAGCTGATTACTTTGGGGCAATGCCCCCCAAAGGCCCTTTTAAGGGCTATTGGTAGTTTAGTTTAGGCTAGGTTTTTATTTTATTTTAATAGGGCTATTAGATTAGGTGTAATTAGTTTAAATTTCTGTAATTTGTTTATTATTTTCTATAATTTAGTGTTTGTTTTTTGTACTTAAGCTAATTTAATTTAATTTAGGTAACTGTATTTAATTTAGTTAATTTATTTAATTATAGTGTAATGTTAGTGTAACTTAGGTTAGGTTTTATTTTACAGGTAAATTTGTATTTATTTTAGCTAGGTAGTTATTAAATAGTTAGGGGTTAATACTATTTAACTAATATTTGCGAGGCAGGAGTGCAGTGTTTTAGGGGTTAATATGTTTATTATAGTGTAGGCGACATTAGGGCGGCAGATTTGGGGTTAATAAGTGTAGGTAGGTGGCGGCGACATTGGGGGATGGCAGGTTAGGGGTTAATAAATATAATGTAGGTGTCGGCGATGTTGGGGTTAGCAGATTAGGGGTTAATAAATATAATGTAGGTGGTGGCGGTGTCCGGAGCGACATCCTTTTAACTTTATCCTGCCCTATTATTAGGATCCTTCAGATATTTCGCTATCAAACCAATCCTGGCCAGTAGTCTTGTTATCCCAGTGTCAAGTGAGTCATAATGAAAAATAATAGGGATAGTAGCGTTAGGAATTCAACAACAAATCAGTAAAGGCCTGATAACAGAGAACAAATATAGCACTCATGAACGTTTATAGAAAAATATATTTTTATATAAACGTTCATGAGTGCTATATTTGTACTTTTCTATCAGTCCTTTACTGATTTGTTGTTGAATTTATGACCAGTACAAGCACCTTTACCTAATAAATTATTACTATAAATGATCATATAAAGGGGAACGTTTTTTGATCCTCAGTAGTGCCATTGTTATTTTTTGTGATAATAGTAGCGTTAGGACCCAGGAAGGGAAATGCTGAGCACCAGGAGGAAAGCAAGGAGCAATTTACCAGGAAATGACCGGAAAGTCCAAAAGTTTTATCAGGGAGATCCAAGGTCAAAACCAATAGGGCAACAAACAGAGTGAAATCAGCAGGCAGAAGAATGGTCAAATTAGGTCCGAGTCACAAGCCAGAATACGATATCCAATATATATAAGTACAAGGGCACACTCACGAGTTAGACTCAATACTAGGGCAATGAGACAGAGAAACTGAATGGAATTTAAAGGGAAACAAGGCGCCAAAGATGACGCGAGAGCGATGCATCGAGAATGATGCAATGCACGAAAACCAGCTTGAGGCATCAAAGATGACACAAGATGGACTGCGACGACAGAGTAACAGCATCAAAATAATCGTGGCTAAGCAACCCGGCGTCAAGGTAACCCAGCTTCATAGCAACCCGGCGTCATAACACCTGTTTCCTCTGTAGGTCCTCTAATGTATTTCTTTGCCAGTTATAGTCAATGGTCCAATTTTTCCATAAACTATGTATGATAAGTCTGACATCCTTAAAATTTCTGCTACCCCTCAGACACTACATGAGATAAATCAATTGCCACAGTTCAATATCAACTCAACTACAATACAATACCTTGGAATTACTCTAGCAAACAACCTTCCAGACATCTCCAGACTCAACTATGCTCCTTTGTGTTAATCAATCCAGTCGTCTCTTTCCTCCTGGCTTTTCCATCTAGGCCTGTCATGGATGGGTAGAATAGCAGCCATCAAAATGTTTATACTGCCAAAAAAAATCTTCATTTTCCAAGCAGCCCCACTGCCCCTCTCCAAACCCTACCTCCTCTCATTACAAACATTGCTAAATCAGTTCATCTGGGGACACAAAAAAACTATAATTAATAAAACAATATTATACAGACCCAAAGACAGAGGTGGTTTGAGTGCCCCAAATACTTTATTTTATTACTAGGCCACTCATATATCTCAAATTTTAAAAATGGAACCTCCATTCACAAAATAAAATATGGGTGACCTTAGAGGGGAATTTCAATAATTTATGGGACCAATTCTGGATAACTACAAAAGATAGAAGTAATAATTTAGCCTTTAACCTTCTAATCTCTGGAGCCTTAAAAATATGGGATACTTTAATTAGTAAATATCCCAATTTATCTTCTACCTCATCCCCCCCATGCCTTTATTGCGCAATAAGGGCTTTGTAGTCTTGCATTTGACCACTGGAATGTGAGTAGGGGAGGATATTACTCATGTACCTATCCATAAAGTGTTTGACGGTCCCTTACTTAAATGTTAATTGAACTAAAGGAGGAATAGTAATCGAGAAAGCCTCAAATCCCATCCTGTTTAGAATGGAAACAATTAGTGAAAAAACCTACAATTGGAAAAACCACATAACATTAAAATGGGAAAATTAGATTTTTTACTTAATGTAGAATTCTTCTGGAATGACACTACTTAAAGCATCATGGTTTTGTTGGTAGGGATCTCATCTCAGTCTCCTTTCATATTTTGAGTATAATCTAGTCTGTTTTTTACTCAGATACACATTAATAAGTATTTGCCTGACCTTAATTCTTCATATTATTAAGATGTCTCCCTTTGATGTGAAGGTTGCACATAATTATGTTATTGACCTGTAAAGACCATATATTTATTATGGAATCATCGATCCCTTAATGTAATATTTTTCTCTTTTTCTCATTCAACTAAATGTATAAGTGTATGTCAAGTAGGGATGGGCGAATGTGTTTATATCCGAATTCGAATGTTAGAACAAATGTTATTGTAGAAATTCGATTTACATAATAGAATGTTGATAAGAACAAATATTCTTAAAAATTCGATTTTCGAATGTTATTTACAGTTTTCGAATGTCACATTCGAATTCGAATGTTACATTCGAATATCACATTCGAATTCGAATATTACATTTATAAAACACAATTGTAGACTAGAAACACTATTTTGAATGTCACATTTGAATCGAATGTCACATTCGAATTTGAATATTACATTTATAAAACACAGTATTAGACTAGAAATACTATTTCGAATTCGAATGTCACATTCGAATTGAATATCACATTCGAATCGAATATCACATTTAAGTATTAGACTAGAAATACTATTTCAAATTCGAATGTGACATTCGAATTCGAATGTAGCATTCGAATTCGAATGTAGCATTCGAATTCGAATATTACATTTATTAAACACAGTTGTAGACTAGAAATACTATTTCAAATTTGAATGTCACATTCAAATTCGAATGTCACATTCGAATATTACATTTCGAAATTGAATGAATACATAGCTAAACATTCTATTATTCGAACGAATATTTTCAAATTTTATTGAAAAATTTGAAAACGAAAATTCGAAAATAGAATGTTAGAATGTTATATAGACATTTGAAATTCGATTTGAACTAACGAATGTATAAAAATTCGTTTTAAATTTCGAATTTTTAGAAACATTCGCCCATCCCTAATGTCAAGGTAGTGGGACGTTACACTTTAATTTCCAAAAATGTAATAAAAATATTCAAAGAAAAAAAAAGGGATCTGTTGTATGATCGAGATTGCCGATGAATTGTTAAAAAGGGATGATATCTGTGTCAGTTTCATCGAGAGGTGTTTTACTATACTTCACTGTGGGTGGTGATGCTTTTCTGATACTGGCAGAATTTTAAAAGCAGCATTTCCATCTACAATGAAAATGATCCCTTTATACAATATTGTACGGCAATACAATTTACATGTGTCAACAGAAACACAACACCTTTTGTTATAATACAATAATGAAACGATGACATCAATAATATCGGATCTGGTGGATTGTGAGTATATAATACATGTATATACAATGTTTTATTTATATGTATTTTATTGTATAATGCTATCATATGTATTTTAAGTCTTGTGATTTGGAGTGTTTTTTTCTTCTTTTTTTTAAGTAGATTTCATGTTCAGGATATTAAAATCCCATAGAACAGGGTTTAGCAACCTTGGCACCCCAGATGTTTTGGAACTACATTTCCCATTATGTTTAGACACTCTTTAGGCTGGCTGAGTATCATGGGAAATGTAGTTCCAAATCATCTGGGGTGCTAATGCCAAGGTTGCTGACCCCAGCCATAGAAGACAGTAGCCACGGCTTTGTAGTTTTACAAAAGTGCACATTTTAACTTTGCACTGTGTAAAATGTATTTTTTTTTTAAATTTACTGTTATGAACATATTATACTTATTTTGAGACCACAGTGTAACAAACATGTTGTAATACAGAACATGTTTTCTATAGTGCGGTTCTATAAGTATAGGACAGTGAGAACTTATATCGCCAATAAAAAAAGAATATAAAAAAAAAGTAAATTAAAAAAAAAAATTACACAAGCCACAATACGATATCCAATATATATAAGTACAAGGGCACACTCACGAGTTAGACTCAATACTATGGCAATGAGACAGAGAAACTGAATGGAATTTAAAGGGAAACAAGGCGCCAAAGATGACGCGAGAGCGATGCATCGAGAATGATGCAATGCACGAAAACCAGCTTGAGGCATCAAAGATGACACAAGATGGACTGCGACGACAGAGTAACAGCATCAAAATAATCGTGGCTAAGCAACCCGGCGTCAAGGTAACCCAGCTTCATAGCAACCCGGCGTCATAACACCTGTTTCCTCTGTAGGTCCTCTAATGTCTTTCTTTGCCAGTTATAGTCAATGGTCCAATTTTTCCATAAACTATGTATGATAAGTCTTACATCCTTAAAATTTCTGCTACCCCTCAGACACTACATGAGATAAATCAATTGCCACAGTTTAATATCAACTCAACTACAATACAATACCTTGGAATTACTCTAGCAAACAACCTTCCAGACTCAACTATGCTCCTTTGTGTTAATCGATCCAGTCGTCTCTTTCCTCCTGGCTTTTCCATCTAGGCCGGTCATGGATGGGTAGAATAGCAGCCATCAAAATGTTTATACTGCCAAAAAAAATCTTCATTTTCCAAGCAGCCCCACTGCCCCTCTCCAAACTCTACCTCCTCTCATTACAAACATTGCTAAATCAGTTCATCTGGGGACACAAAAAAACTATAATTAATAAAACAATATTATACAGACCCAAAGACAGAGGTGGTTTGAGTGCCCCAAATATTTTATTTTATTACTAGGCCACTCATATATCTCAAATTTTAAAAATGGAACCTCCATTCACAAAATAAAATATGGGTGACCTTAGAAGGGAATTTCAATAATTTATGGGACCAATTCTGGAGATTGCAGGTGAATTGTTAAAAAGGGATGATATCTGTGTCAGTCTCATCGAGAGGTGTTTTACTATACTTCACTGTGGGTGGTGATGCTTTTCTGATACTGGCAGAATTTTAAAAGCAGCATTTCCATCTACAATGAAGGTGTAATGTAAATGATCCCTTTATACAATATTGTACGGCAATACAATTTACATGTGTCAACAGAAACGCAACCCCTTTTGTTGCAATACAATAATGAAACGATGACATCAATAATATCGGATCTGGTGGATTGTGAGTATATAATACATGTATATACAATGTTTTATTTATATGTATTTTATTGTATAATGCTATCATATGTATTTTAAGTCTTGTGATTTGGAGTGTTTTTTTCTTCTTTTTTTTTTTAAGTAGATTTAATGTTCAGGATATTAAAATCCCATAGAACAGGGTTTAGCAACCTTGGCACCCCAGATGTTTTGGAACTACATTTCCCATTATGTTTAGACACACTTTAGGCTGGCTGAGTATCATGGGAAATGTAGTTCCAAATCATCTGGGGTGCTAATGCCAAGTTTGATGACCCCAGCCATAGAAGACAGTAGCCACGGCTTTGTAGTTTTACAAAAGTGCACATTTTAACTTTGCACTGTGTAAAATGTACATATATAAAAAAGGTAAATTAAAAAAAAAAATTACATTGTGCAAAGTTTAAAAATTGCACTTTTGTAGAAGTAGAAAGCTGCAGCTACTGTCTTCGATGGGATATTAATTTCCCAACAATGAAAAAACATGCCAAAAGCAAAAAATACGATTTCTAAAATCATGACAAGAATTAAAATGCATATTCTGAAGTATACAAAGAGGCGTCTCTTCTTTGTTTGTATATTTTAGAAGCCTTTCACTGATGGTGTTCAGAGAGTACAGCCACTTTTGATAAAGGTTTTAAAAGAATAACAGCATCCTTTCCTCATTGATATATTGAAGACTGAGGCCACTGCGAAAGTTGGACTGTCCACATATATAATGGGTATCAGAACTTTTCTTATGTTCTCCGAACAAGGAGGTTTGTACTATTGTGTTCTGTATACCCTAATATAAGCTGCCTATATACTTACTTGGTGTGGGTTTTCACGCACTGGTTGTATATACTGTACTTTTAATTGTTCACATTAGTTTTGTGCACTTGAGCACCCCCATCTGAGAGTTAAGATATTTTAACTGTCAGTGTTAAAATACATATTATAGCATTATACAATAAAATACATATAAATAAAACATTGTATACACAAGCATTATTTACCCACTTCCCCACAGCTCCAATAGGTTTAAAAGTAAGTTTTATTTTGTTCTTTATTAACAATGGAGATAGTAGACATAACAAATATAATTGGTGTTTCATGTGTATTCCATGGGAGTAAGTTGTACCCAATGGGGGAGCATTCCCATGAGTTTCTAATTTTAAAAGGACTGTCCTCCATCTTATATGCACCTTTTCCCCCATATTAGTCTCGCCAGCTTTTCAGTAGCAAGATTTTCCATTGCGAGAAATCTACTGAATGTATGGTGACTATTAATTTACATATGTATTATTAGAACTGGTACAGAAGCCATTTCCTTTTTTAGTGTACAGTCTATATTGTGTCAACATACCCCCCTCTAAATGCTGAGATCCGAGATCAGTGGCAATGTTGGCAGACTATAGCTTAAACTGCAATCCCTATTATTTCCAACGTAAGGCACATCGCCACTCTTGGGATAAGAGAGGGTCAGCCCACTGTCTTTTACAATATTGCCAGAACCACCGATTACGGGACTGGCAAGGTCAAAAAGGAAATATTTATACAAGTTACGATCAATCATTTTATCATCAGGGCCATAACATTTTGTGGAATATGCAACCTTCAGGGTTTATGAGATTTAGTGATTTATGAAGTGATATAGAATTAAACAATGCATAAGTCAGCTGTCATACGTTTAGTTGGGACATTGGTACCTCAAGTGACGCAGGCGGTGGGCCAAACTGACATGAATTTAAATTCTATTCCTGTTGCCCCTAGGCAAACATTACTAAACTATTCTCATATCATCATCTTAAAAAGGCAGTGCAATCCCAAGCAGAACCTTTTATTAGCTCTTCTTGGCAGTCAGTCAGGCAGAACCCCCTCTTGGTTAAGGTGCAAATTAGTAGCTGCTCACTTTCCCTTATAACAAATCTTGCCTTGATAAAGGGTGATATTCAGACATCTGCTGGACACCTAGTTGCACTTGAGTTTAAGCATTTTGAGCTCTAAGATTGTCTCCTGGGTTGATAAGAAGTGATATTAGAGAACAGCAAACATTTTTTTAAAAAAACCTGCTGTCTATAAAACGCAGTTGATCTAAACCACTGAAGGATAATGAGAATTGTTCTGCTATCAAGATGCCTACAGGTCTTATTCATGCATTAGCAATATTATCAAAGTGATATTTCAGTTTGAAATAGAAGATTTTTTTGCAATAAACTTTCATTAGCAAAACTGCTTCTAGTAAAAGTTATTGCTATTTTTATGCAGCATACGCACATATTCTGTGAGGACCCATGCACTAGTATTCAAACACCATGCCTGAGCAGAGAGGTGACTGTGGTGTGTATTGCTTCTGAAGACATAATTTGCGTCACACAAGCTACTGCTGACCCTCTGAGAAGGCGTGTAATTGTTACTAGAAGCATTTATGCTAATGAAAGTATATTGCAAACATGCTTCTATTTTAAATTTAAATGCACCCATGCACATTTTTTCACCTTTCTATCCTTTCAATAGGTGTTGACCTGTGTTTGAGCCAGTAGCATATTTTACTTTGGCTCTCCAGATAACTCTGTTGCCCGTAGCTTGTTTCACAGGTCAGGTGATCAAGAGGTAGCTTATCTTGTGAGCCTACAAAAGGAAGCTAATGCTGGGCTTATAAAGATGACCACTAGAAACAAGACATGTATACATTTGGCTACAAGAACACAAACTGTAGTTGGACTCATTTTATATCCACCTGCCTAAATTGGAATCAAGATGACAAGATAAGTGATCATTCTAGGTAAACTGATTTGTAAATGTTTTTAACATGGGGTTGTACAATCCTCAACAAATAATCTGCCTTCAGAAGAAGGACATAGGGTGCTTGGACAGAAGTTGAGCAAAGATAAGTTTATAGTGAAAGGTAATTGTCATGAATACTTCATGATTTAGATGTTGAAGGGTTAATTTTCTGTAGCTGGTGTGCTAAAAACAATTATTTTTCCAAAATAAATGTGTTGGTGTGTTTTCCCTTTGATAGGCCAGACCTCTAATAAATAGTTTCTAAGTTCCACTTGACCAAATGTTATTGCATGTATAGAGCAAGTAAAAGTGTCAGCACAAGAGACGAAAAGCAGTGTGCTCACCCCAGAGCTAGGTAAGGTCAATAAGAGGACAGTAGTACAATCTGAGATATGCTTTTAACCATGTTATGACACTAGATGATGAAAATATGACAGCCATGTCATATTTGGCACCAAACTTATTCTTATGATGTCACTGGTAAATTGCATATGTAGGTGTATGCGCTGAATATGCATATCAGAAGTTATAAGGTGTTCTATCATTTCAGCCAAAGAATCTGATGCCCCTGTTTCCGCGCGAGCCTTCAGGCTCACCGGAAACAGCAGTTAAGAAGCAGCGGTCTTAAGACCGCTGCTCCTTAACTGGTCTGCCTGCTCTGAGCGGCGGACATCAATCAACTCAATCTCATACAATTGGGTTGATTGACACCCCCTGCTAGCGGCCGATTAGCAGCGAATTTGCAGGGGGCGGCATTGCACAAGCAGTTCACAAGAACTGCTTGTGCAATGATAAATGCCGACAGCGTATGCTGTCGGCATTCATTAATGTCTGTCGATCATCATCCTTTGAGCAGATCATATCGGACAGACTGATGATAAATCGGCCCCTATGTCTTTAAAACAGGGGAGTGAATATTTCTGTTAAAAAGAGGGGAGTGGATATTTCTAGCCCTCTGTAAGAAGGTGGGGTCAAGCAATTTGATATCAGAGAAACAGGTATAAAATTTTGTGTTTAACAATACAAGTTGTTCATACTTACATGGGAGGCTGTATACCAACAGAGTGAATGACCATCTTTAATTGCCAAGCTCCCTGGCACAGATACCAAAGCTAGTAAAGTATAAGGTTTCTGTTATTTCTCCTATTTATTTTAAAACTGTTTGCTTGTGTATAATTCTATTTGTTAACATCTTTTTATTAATAATGCAATGTGCATAATTTTTTGCATTATTTTCACTTATTCAGTTTTACTCATTCACTTATTAAGTTTTTGACTTTGTCTAATATTTGAAACATGTTACTGACAGAGACTGGTAGTATTAAGACTTTGTTTTTAGATTATTTTTTGCTAAATTGTATTCTGGGATTTAATTTGTAAGTTAGGGTTTTTTCCTTAAAATTTCCCATAAATAATCATAAAAATCGGAAGTGGTAGCAACTTAGATATAGTTTTGAGTGGGTGGCATTTAAGGGGAGTTTGGGCATTTTTTCTAAGTCTAGGACAGACTAGAGAGTGTATTTCACCCTTCCACCCACTGAACTAAGTCACAGGCTTGCCTGGAGTGGCTAGACTGTGACAGATTAGTTAAAGTGGAAAGGGTCTGTTAACCCTTTTTGTGCCAAACAAGTGACTGGTGCAGGGTTGGTTAACCCTGGTCGTCACAGTAATCAATTCCACAGCACCACAGACAACATAAAAAATAGTCTCTTACTTTATTAGTCACAGACAAAGAATATCATGCCTTATAGTTATTACCTTGTTTGCACGTGCACCTTACAACACAAAGAGATTGCTGAGTGACTGAATAGTGCTGTGCCCGCATTGGATGTAAAGATACGTTTATAGATACGTTTATAGAGAGACAGTTGTTGAAGCTGTGACATATCGACCTGTCTGCCAAAATGGGTTTTGTAATGTTAAGTCTAAGGGGCCGATTTATCATGTCCGCCCGACAGCGCTGGTGAAATGCTTGTGCAATGTCGCCCCCTGCACATTTGCAGCCATTCGGCTGCTAAGTAGGGGTGTCAATCATCCCGATCGTATCTGATCGTATGATTGCAATCTGCTACCTAAAAGGTGTCGGAAGAGTTAAGGAGCAGCGGTCTTATGATTAAATTATGTTTCCGACGAGCCAGAAACATTGCGAGTAAAAAGCAGCATCCGCTGCTTTATAAATCTACCCCTAAGGCTTGTAGCATATTTCTGAAATAGATGATATTTGTATGATTTCTTGTGCAAAGGACATACAAATGCTGTGATTTGAGAGTAATAATGCCTTGTTTTTTTGTAAGTTTAAGGTACTGAAAGGGGTATGAAACCCAACATTTTTCTTTCATAATTCAGATAGAGTGTGCAATTTTAAACAACTTTCAAATGTACTTCTATTATTACATTTTCTTTGTTCTCTTAGTATATTTTGTTTAAAAAAAAGCAGGGGCGTAAACTCAAGAGTGTGCACGTGGCTGGAGCACTATATGGCAGCAGTTTTGCAAGAATGCTATCCATTTGCAAGCACATGAGATGACAGCACTATTTCCTGCCATGTAGTGTTCCTCCAGACATCTACTTAGGTATTTCTCCAACAAGGAATACCATTGGAAGGAATTTGATAATAGAAGTAAACTGGAAACGTTTTAGAAATTGTATGCTCTGTCTTAAACACTAAATATTTTTTTCGGTTTGATATCCCTTTAATGCAAAAGAAAAGATTAAAGGGACACTGAACCCAATTTTTTTCTTTTGTGATTCAGATAGAGCATGCAATTTTAAGAAACTTTCTAATTTACTCCTATTAGCAATTTTCTTTGTTCTCTTGCTATCTTTATTTGAGAAAGAAGGCATCTAAGTTTTTTGTTTGTTTCAGTACTCTGGACAGCACTTTTTTATTGGTGAATGAATTTATCCACCAATCAGCAAAGACAACCCAGGTTGTTCACCAAAAATGGGCCGGCATTTAAACTTACATTCTTGCAGGTCTAATAAAGATACCAAGAGAATGAAGAAAATTTGATAATAGGAGTAAATTAGAAAGTTGCTTAAAATGTCATGCTCTATCTGATTCTCAAAAGAAAAAATTTGGGTACAGTGTCCCTTTAAACTGCACATCTCAGTTCATCAGCATAGAAACAGCTTTTTAATACGAGGAGTGTTCAGAACGATAAGATCATGTAGTAAAGAGGGCTTGTTGGAGTGGTTAAGAAGTCACAAAAAGGGATGTTACAGATGTAAGAAATGCATTTGCAAGCTCAATATCATGTGTAGCATCTTCTAAATGGGACAGTATAGTTATTTTATATTTAGCTACACAACTGCAGCCATCCCAAAAGCACATAATTTAATCTGCAACAGAAGCTCTTTGTATTTGAAGGTTCACATTGCAGGGTGCGTTTTAGGGCCATCTTGAGTTATAAATGATGTTTAGAACCATGGCCACTATATTGAGTGCCATTGGAACTGTGTAATCCTGTACCCCACCAGCGCCATGAGTGTCACAACTATAGGTTTTATTTTTGCCTGATTCTCGACGTTTGATAGTTGCATTTGTTATTTGTTTATTTGCAGTTAAATATTTTCTTTGGACCTAAGTCTAGGCTTACCATAATTTTTTGAGGTGAGACTGGGGACCACCTGGCACGGTGCCAGTGGGGGTGTGGTCAAGGGGGCATGGCGATTGCCGACCGGAACTAATTTTCCAGTTAGAGATAAATACATCGCAACTTGTTAAACATGTCTTTGATATGTTCCAAGAAATAAACACAATGCATGTGCAAATGGGTAAACCTTTTCAGATACACAGGTCAAACAAACCGATCCCTTCAAGACATGAAAATGAGAATAGGTAGGCAAACTAACATAATGTGACTTAATGGGCTGCAACGCAAATGTCCACAATGATAACAGACAGTATATAATTTTTCACTATGAGTAAAGTGGGCATTTATTTCACACGCAGGAACCTTAAAGTGTAGAACTTCAAAACTTTGAGCAACATAGCACAAGTTACTGAACTAGAGTGATAACTGTCGTCTGTATTTTAGTTACCGCCCCCACCCCTCTTAGTAAAAGTAGTAACGCATTTACAGATGCACATGTACAATTAAAGGAGCTACGCAATCAACACAATAGGGGCAGTTTGATGTACCATAGGGAACATGGGTAGTTAAGTGCGGCGAAAGCAAACTACTCTGCCAGCTGCACCGTCAAGACAGGTGGGCAAACGTAGACACCACAGTTACATTGCTAATAACATTTGTAACCTCAGCAAGGTATCCTTACTAGCAAGTCTTGCAGCACAGCCGCATCAGAGGGAGACAGCATGGACACACACAGCCCGATGAAATTACATCAGTCACGTCACTGGCACGGACTGGCACAGTTTGCGCACAGTTAGAATTTTAAAATAAATGGCTTTTGTATCACCTGTATTTTACTCATTCCGGCACCGGCTGGGTTGCAACCATATGGCAGGGACAGAATGAACAATCGGGTGGGAAACTGGGACAGGGCCCCCAAACAGGTACAATCCCAGTCAAACTAGACGTTTGGTAAGTATACCTAAGCCTATTCTGAGCAGGTTGGGTATAACAGATACTCTTTATCATTTATGCTGGGGGCCTTTTAGCAAGTTGTACAGAGCTCTTCTGCTTTTCAAGGCCTATATGGAATTTTTTACAATGAAAAAGAACAGTTTGTTGGTGAATAGTTACATACTGTATATTATGGGAATGGCAGCTGATATAGTAGATTTATCTGATATTTTAAAACATAAGGAGATGCAACACGTTCCACAACTTACAGCTATAACAATAATCTATTCCAGGTGCAAAACTTACTGGGGCATTAGTACCTAGTACATACCTGATATATAATTGAGGTAGCACTGTAGGATTTTTTTTAAATGCTTTTTTTTAAATACATTTTTATTATCAAAAGCACATAACATAAATCCCAACATTGGTGTCTAGAGAATAAAAGGTCATAACAGGTTGTCACAACAATAAAGTATTCTTCGTTAGATGTCAATAGAAAGATGTTGAGTATAATTGCTATCATAGGCTGGAAATTTGAGATATTACAGGGTAAATATATAGTTATGTGCCAGCTCGTGTAGTGAGGTGTTGGATGATGACCAGACGATACACTGACAGTCTGTGATAGAATTTTAATTCTGAACAGGTTTTCGGAACATTCTTCAGTGCTATACAGTTTAGGAAGTAGAATTCTCTTTGAAGGAAAAAGTTTGTCATTTCCATCTATAGTGCGTTGCATTTACTTCTAAGTTTAAAAAAGTGTATTATAGTTTTGGGAAGGGTATTGTTAAATGTCCAGATGTATTTTTTTCTTTATTCAACAAGATCTCAAGCATATATAGAGAAGTAATGGTCACCACTTGAGACTTGACACACTAGCTTTAAAACAGAGTAGAAAAACTGGCTTCATAACTGTTAAAGAAACTAACACATTAGTCAGTCATTCTCCTGCATGTAGCTAAAGACCTTTACTATTTTTCTAAAACAACAAAAAATAAGAAGAAAATGAACAATAATAAAGAAAATGTACCACACAACCTAGAATTTAACTTCTTGGTGCCACTTCTGAGTGGATCATGAGAAATGCAATTTCCATTCCTATGGTAAATGTTAGCAAATTTCTAGCCATAAGGTTGAAACTGGTAGAGGCTGGTTCAATATAATCCATGGCACATTTCTGTGTCTAGGACAGGGGTCATCAATTGTGGCCCTCCAGACATTTTGGAACTACGTTTCCCATGATGCTCAGACAGCTGAAATGCTGGCACAGCAACATGGAAAATGTATTTCCAAAACATTTGTAGATCCACAATTGATTACCCCTGGTCTAGGGAATGGCTCGTTGTCTTTCATTTGTCTCATTTGGAAGTTAGTCTGACCTCACAAAGTTACCTATTACTTGGAGAAGAGGAGGTATGACATAAATACTGAGCGAGGTTAGTCAGATTGCAATAGAACTTGTGAGCTTTGTTTTAGAATGGGCAAGAGATAGCATTTAAGTTTAATTTTACATTTATATTTTAAATGAACAAATGTTACACAGGTCTCATGCTACGCTGCATATTTGTCTCCATATCGTCTGGCTAAGAAACATACTTACCTATGGGGTTTATGTTATAAATTAAAAATTTCCATGTTGAATTAGGGGACAACAATAATATTATAAATGAGCCGAAATTAAGAATTAGAGCTTGAATTCTGCAAATGTCTTATAGTGCAACCTATTAAATAATGAAGCATCCATACTAGATAAATGTATATAACATGTTGCATCATGGGATATTGTTTATAATTAAAGGGACAAGAAACCCAACCATTTTTCTTTCATTACAGATTGAGAATGTGAGTTTAAACAACTTCCATTTAATTACCATTATCAAATTAGCTTCATTCTCTTGGTATCCTTTGTTGAAGGAGCAGCTATGCACTACTGGGAGCTAGCTGAACACATCTGGTGAACCATTGAGAAGAGGCATTTGTGTGCAGCCACCAATCAGCAGCTAGCTCCCAGTAAATGCATGGTTGCTCCTAAGCCTACCTAGGTATGATTTTCAACTAAATATACCAAGAGAATGAAGCAACTTAGATAATAGAAATACGTTGGAAAGTTGTTTAAAATCACATGCTATGTGTGAATCATGAAAGAAAATGCTTGGAGATTATTTCCCCATTAATAGTACAAGGGAATAATACATTTTTATCAAACCAGCCTTATAACTGGGGAGTGGACAACACATATTTTATATACATATATATAGAATTATATATATATATATATATATATATATATATATATATATATATATATATATATAGTCTCTCTTGCACCCGAGCCTTGCCCTGCTCTGGTTTACACAATGTTTATAGTTAATCTTCATTTACCAGGGTCTTTTACTCTGTCTTTAGATCTGTTGTTATTCTCAAAATAAACATTTTTGACTCTCACAGGTTATAAAATCTGGAATTGAGCATGTGCTATTCATATAAAGTCTAAATGTCCATATTTATACAGATATTAAATCTATAAAGAAGGCAGACAGCATACAAATCGACATCTGAATGTATTTTACCATAAATATCCCTTCCCTGTACTAAACAGCAGACTAGATTTCCACTCCTATCCATAAATCAATTGGAATTAAAAATTAATATTCACTTTAATGCATCCAATACTAGCAGAGAGAATATCCCTTGCATCATAAGACCTCCAGGAGTTTGTACAAAGAAATGTTTACGACACCTAAAAGCTTTCTTGACTTTAGATTCCCAGGATAATACACTCCATTTACACCAATTCCCAGCAAAGGTCAATTTTAAGGATGATGTCAGAGCGTTAGATTTAGGTTAGATTACAAAGCATGTAGACGTTTAACAGTTCAAGCACTGACTCTCTCAGAGCTTCTATATGAAGAGCTAGATTAAACTCTTCAGCAACCTAGCAAGGGTTAAACATGCTATCCTAAAATAACTAGGAAAATAAAAAAAATGTTTTTTTTTATACTGCCAAAGCTGGATGGGTCACACAGAATGTGATAATTTTGTATCACAAATCCAGCACTACAAACAAAACAAGAGTGGACTGTAAATGCTAAAAAAAATCCTCTATAATATTGTTTATCAGTATTTGATCTCTAATTCTCATTCCACGTGCCAAATGCATTATATGTTCTTGACAGCAATAACGTAACAAATACTCTGGAGTTTATTCCTGTTTGGGAAGTACCACCTACTCAGTTTTTGTACACAAATAGCTATTTCCTGCCAAAAAAATTAAAGGTGCATTCTAATATTCAAATATATTTGATTTGGAAAAGGAATTGTTCTTTAAATAATTGTATTTGATAATTTAATAACATTGCATTCTGCAAAAAATTTGGTGTAATATTTTGACTCATATTTGGGATCAGGAGAGTAGCAGTCTATTGCCATGTGTTCTGTCACCAGATATTGCCATTGTCAAGAAAATATTATTTAACATGTTCTAATTACAGTATAAAGCAAATCCACTTTATTTTCTATTTTTTTTTCCACTAAAATCTGCAGGGGCTTTTGTAGCTAAGTATTTCAGATGGAATAGAATGAGACACTAAATAATTTAGAAAGCTATAAAATGTTTTCAGCGACCGAACCTTACTGTACAGATGATTAAATAAACATTGCAATCATACATATTACAGAATCATTGTCATTTATTTCATGGGGGGGGGGGGGTTGTTATCATACATGTAGAAGTGTCAAATAACCTGTGTAGATTAGAATATTGCTTAAAGTTAACCTTATCTGTGTACATGTGTGATTAAAAAAAATATATAAGATTTTTCTTCAGTTCAGAATCTGCCCAAATTAGTTCACTGCTAAGATGTACTGTATATAGCATTTGCAATAGGGGAGGGAAGTAGTTAGATGAGATAAATAAACTATTGCAATATATGAGAACACAGAACACAAAGGTTCCTACTTTGGTAAGGATATTCCTTTATATCACATTTTTCATACAAATGAATTATATCCCCATCTGTAATGTTGAGTCACAGGATATTTGACTTTCTGTGTGTCTAAAAGATTTGCATCTCAAGACTCGAATGAATAATTTCAAAGAAGAAAGCTAGAGTCTGTTATTTTCTAGACCTTTATTATGTTTTAGAAAATGTTGCACTTGTGTTAGCAGAAAACAATATAAATAAAAAAAAAAACAGAATTCCACACATACCTTAGGCAGAAATGTTTAAATGACAGGATTCTTATTATTATTACCAAAAGTGATGTAAACAACACATGTGATGCAACCTAAACAAAACACACACACACACACACACTCACACACACACACACACACACACACACACACACTCACTCACACACACACACACACACACTCACACACACACACACACACACACACACACACACTCACACACACACACACACTCACTCACACACACACACACACACACACACACACACACACACACTCACTCACACACACACACACACACACACACACACACACACACACACTCACACACACACACACACACACACACACATGTATGAAAACAGATTTTGGAAAATTTAAGTTGGCTATTATAAAAAATATTATACTGATAATAATAACCTGATCAATAAAGTAGTGCAGTTTATACAGTATTGTGCAAAACAGGAGCAGTAATGAATTATGCAAATAACTGTGATTATTCAATTTTCTTACATCAATTGATTTGTGTATATTTGAACAATATTCTATTGATATGTTATAGCAAATTAAAAAAAAAGTTACAATGAATACTATGAAACACAGAATTACCTCGTTTAGCAGAAACACGCTGGAGTTGGAAAGCGACATGCAAGAGAACAGCTTCCAGTGCACACAGCAGGGATGAGAGCTGGACCTGTCAGGGAACGCAGCATCCAACAACTCTCTGAGCTTGTGAAATTCCTGCCCATAGGAGTACTCTCAGTAAAAGACTCAGCCCACAGGATATTTGTCTCACTACAGGACGCAGCCTACAGGAGTGCTGTCTGTTTACAGGACCCAGCCCAATGCTGCCTGTCTCGTCACCACAAGACCAAGGCAAATATGGGTTGCTACCTACTCATACGTATTCAAGCTGAGGTCCATAAATAACTTTCATTTTACTTTATTTGCCATTCCAAATGACCTATGCAAAAATAAAAATAGACGTTTGTATTGATTTATCCGAGCCTTTTTAACACAAGCACATTTCTGCTTAGAATTATCCCACTGTAGCTGACTCTTAAGTATTTGAACTATTTTTTTTAGTTTTCCTGGTTTTCCAAGTGCTTATATATTTGAATGCTATACGTGTAACTGTTTCAAATGAGCATCATTCAAACTCCGGAATATTCAAGAGGAAAATTCATATTGTGTATTTTATGTCCAGTTTTGGATAATCCAAAATGTGTACATCCAACAGTCACAGTTGCTCAAAAACTGTTTAATTTAGGCACAAATATCAACATTCAGAGCCTCTTTTAAGAACTAAATTATCACCAGATAAAACCAGAAGTGAGACTCTGTCTCTACAATATTTGATATTAAACAGAACATTGAATGACACATTATTTTTTATGCTATTTTTTTAAATATTTCTTATTGAGGTTTAGAATAAAATACACAAGCAGATGAAACAGGAGCTTCATGATTCAGATAGAGCATACAATTTTAAACAATTCCAATTAACTTCTATTATCTAATTTGCTTTGTTTTCTTGGTATCATTTGTTGAAAAGCATACCTAGGTAGGCTCAGGAGCTAGCTGCTAATTGGTGTCTGCACATTTGGGAAGAAAGAAGAAGGCGGTACACTTGGTAAAAGTAAATCAGACAGGAACTTTATTCCATAAGTCGCTACATACACACTACCAACAGGAGACGGAGGAAAGGGGGCGTGTCCTTACGCGTTTCGTGCCGTGCGGCACTTAGTCATAGGAATCCTATGATCCTATGACTAAGTGCCGCACGGCACGAAACACGTAAGGACACGCCCCCTTTCCTCCGTCTCCTGTTGGTAGTGTGTATGTAGCGACTTATGGAATAAAGTTCCTGTCTGGTTTACTTTTACCAAGTGTGCCGCCTTCTTCTTTCTTCTGTGATGTACCGGATTGATTCTCCTCTTCTTGGTGAGCACCTCTTTCCTTCCAGCTGCATTTGAGTTTCCGCCGCTCAGTCTGAGCGTGACCTGTCTGTCGTCTGTGTTTGCCGCTGCTCTCCGGGTGTTGCTTTGGAGCAGCGCTGTTCTCCTTCTTCCTCTGCACATTTGGGCCTGTTGTCATTGGCTTAATAATCGTGGTCATCTAGCTCTCAGTAGTGCATTGCTGCTACTTAAAGATAAAGGATACCAATACTTACCTTTAATTTATGGAAAGCAGACTGACGATCCTCCGCCTGCAGCTCCTGCTGTAGTTAGAAGATCGATGATGAATCCGGGCTTCCTCCAATCGTTGCGTGCCCTCTTTGGCGTCCATCTTGTGAGGCAACGCAACGATTGGAGGTAGCCGGATTCGTCATTTATTTGCTAATTACAGCAGGAGCTGCGGGAGGAGGATCGCCGGTCTGCTTTCCATAAAGCAATGGTAAATATTTTATAAAAGAAGTTTCAATGTAAAGTTTAATGAATTAAAGTGCCCCTGTTTTTAAGTATATTTTTTAAAACCAGGCACTTTTTCATTAAACTTTACATTCACTTTAAGAAACCTCAGATTTTAAAGGGATATGAAACCACACATTTTTCTTTTGTAAATCAGACAGGGCATACAATTTTTAAAAAGTTTCCAATTTACTTCTATTATCAATGTTCCTTCGTACCTATGGTGTACTTTGTTAAAGAGATCCCTAGGTAGGTGTCAGGGGTAGTACATGGAAGGAAATAGTGCTGCCATCTATTACATCCCAGTTTTCAATAAAAGATACCAAGAGAACAAAGAACATTTGATAATAGAAGTAAATTAGATATTGCATGTTCTATCTGAATTTTGAAAGAACATTTTGGATTTCATGTCCCTTTAATGTTACTCAAACATATTGTATAATTATAATATTGAAAGAAATCCCCCTTGTGAAATAAAGCAGTCACTCTTGGACCTTCCATGGAAATGCCTTTGTAGTAGGGGGGAGTTATAGGGGAGTGAGCTAATTTGTGCCACTCTTGGACCCATATTGTTTGCTATTGATGTAGAAATGTTAGCACACCCACACCATAGAAACATGAAAACAGCAGATAAAAGTAAAGTAAAAGAGAAACTAAACAGAAAGAGATGGTTATTTATCCCTTTTACGCACAGCACAGATGGAATAATACTTAGGAAATCATCCATCTGCATAATATTTAGCAATAGTTAGTTACTGAAAGTATTGATCCAGGACTTTAGCCATAAGGGAGGCAATCTGCATGTTAACAAGCAGGGTAACAAACCAACTGGGGTATCTCAAACATGACAACACTGCAAAAATGTCTACAATATTCCTGACTGATCCAAGTATGTGAGGGTAAACATTTAGCTGGAATGAAAGATGCTCTCAAGTAAGAATGTATGTATTGGGTACTTGTAAAGCGCGGCTAATCACCCATAAGGGTCTCAAGGCTCTGCTCATTTTATCGACCTCTGAAGGCTGGGTGGACCTCGCTGGGGATCGAACCTGCAACCCTTGGGTTGCTACAGAGCTCAGCTACAGTGCCTTAGCACGCTGAGCTATCTGTGGGACCCATCTTTCATAATCTATTATTTTTTTTAAAATCAGTGGTCTGATTATCAAGCAATCAGCTTAGTGCTCACCTATCCCCACAACCTGGGTGCTGACAGCTGGTCTAGATATGGGCCCATGAAATAAAATATCATGTTAGTTATGTCTCAATGATCCCCTACACCGTCTACAAAGTAAAACATTACAGGGGAGGACAAGAGGAACCCCTAACCCTTCAGGCATGGCAGTTAACATTCCTGAGGTGGAGAAATGTATTGTAGATGTAGTTCCTATATAAAGTTATAGCCCCATGTTTAATAAAATAACATCATAAGCATTAGTTTAGCAACAATAATGCTCATTAACAGTCTGTATACTCTTTATGTAAATAACATTTTATAGTTTTTTGTTTTTTTTATATTTTCAACATAACAATAGGCCATGTGATAAAAAGAGCAAGCCCTAGAACAACATATAAAGTCCAATAGTATGGCTGTAATAGAAAAAAGCTTCATCAGCACCATCATATATACAACAATTACAAAGCTCACTTAAGTCCTTTGTATGGGGCGTCATTAACCCTCATATTAATAAGAACACAATGTATAGATCTTAAAAACAGAGGCAGGTTAGGCCTACCTAGCATATAAGTATACTACAAAGCCACATGTCTGCAGAGAATAATGGACTGGAACTGAAACACACAAACCAAAGCAATAACGACGATAGACACGCATATATTAAGTACACCAAACACAGGAGTCTCATGTTGGATTCCTAGGTCTCACAGACCGGAGGCTACTATAACCTTTCCATTATACAGGAGTGTATTTAGTATATGGGACAGAATTTTACAAACTAACCCACATATCTCCATACTGAGGTCCCCCTATCCCTGATTTAATCAAACGCAAAATTGTTAGGCTGCATGGAATATATCTCAACTCACCTGATAGATAGAAGAACAGGGCCCACAATTCCAATCTGCAAATTAATAAACGGCTCCCAACTCAAATTTTTAATTGAAATGAGAGACATCCTTAATTGCACCTTTGCTAACTGGCTCAAATATAGGCAACTAACACACCTCCTACACACATCTCCATATAAACGTAACCTAACCAGACCTGCAACCCCTTTTGAATCAATCTGTCTACCAGAAAACCCTATGAGACACAAACTAGCCATAGCAAAAATCATGCTAACACAAGATCAGACTACTATCTTACCAGATTACACAAATATACGGAACTTAGATCTTAACAAAGTCCCACACACATGGTGTCGTATATTCAACAACACTAAACTATTGTTGACTTCCACAAAGGTCAGAGAACTAAATTAGAAAATAATTACTAGACTGTACCTTACCACATGTTGTATCAAAAGCATATACCCCAATTCTACTGACAAATGTTGGAGGGGATGCAACACTAAAGTAACTATGCTTCACATAGGGTGGAGTTGTCCTAACATCTTAATTTTCTGGACATCAGTGGAAAATGTTTTGCAACTCCTGTTTAGTTCTTCATTTACTCTAGATCCCCCTCTAGCCTTTTGGAACCTTCCTGTTAAATTCCTATGTAAACTCTGCCTCAGACTATTACAATTCTCCCTTAATTCAGCAAATACTTTGATTGCAAGGAACTGGAAGAAACCTACAACAGCCACAATAGCGAATTGGATCTCTAACATGACCGATATGCTTGTCCTAGAGGAGTATGGATATTACAAAACAGAGAAACTAGACACTTTTTTAAATATTAAATTAATTTGGGAAACTACAATGAATAGTATCAACACCAGACGGCCTGTGCCCCCAGCTCCACCGCCACTGTTACAAACTAGGGACCTCTCATCGGGTCTCAAGGCTTAACCCAATGTATCTATTACCTCATAGTGATCCTGGCAAATTCTATGCGATTTACCCAAGGAATGGACATTTTCAATATTTATTTCTTTGACAAAGAAACCAATCTACCCAAGATAAATGTACCACACATTTGTATGTTATTTAGTTTATTTTTCCTTTGTTTTTGTTGTTTAAAAAATTCAATAAAAAAAGAATTTACAAAAAAAAAAAAAAGAAAGTCCTAAACATAATAGTTATACCAGTCTGACAAGATAACAGAAATAATGCTGGGCAGAATCAGCCAAAAAAGCACAATCACATATTATAGCTCTGTGGAATCTGTTGGCACTTTACAAATAACTGATAATAATAATAATATTAATAATTAAACCAACACCAACTCAAAGAGCTACCAGTACATAAAGATTAGGATTAGCTTCAATACAAAAATGGCAAGTACCTATTAGAAAGTTTCTTATTAGACAAAGAGAATTCTGCCATTTTTAGTTCTTTCTTGTCTTACTATGAGTATGTTGTTGGACAGTAACTCTTGCAGCTGTGATATATGCAACATAGGACCTGGTGTTGAGCTAAAATTAAAGTTATAGTAAATCCTAGCATTTCTGAAATGCTAGGATTTACCAGTGCAACAAATAAAGGGGACTTTCAGTCATGAAGTATAAAATACTTCATGCTGAAAGTTCCTTTATTTGCCTGTAGCGTTCGCCGCACTGAGCACCTCAGGCCACCCACAGCAGAACCACCACTTAGCTAATAGCCATGGGGGCCAGCTGGCATTATGCCAGATAGCTAGCATGCTATTGGCTAAAATCCCCAAAGTGATAAAATAGCGTTCTGCTGTGGGTTGCAGCGCGGCAAATGCTGCAGACAAATAACAGAACTTTCTTTATGAAGTATTTTATACTTCATGACTGAAAGTCCCCTTAATTTGTTGCATTGGTAAATCCTAGCATTTCACAAATGCTAGGATTTACTATTACTTTAAGATCTATGAGCACAAACATACTAGATTTCTGGCTGACCGATACAGCCTGTGGTTTACACAAATTGATCTGTGATATTTGTTCTATCAAACGATCTCTTTCTATAAAGGATGAGGTATTCCTCTGCATGGTCATGTCTCCAGCTTTACATAGTATGCCTGGGCAGCCCATACCATCTTTGCAGTTGGAGAGCTCAGGCTCATTAAACTTTTCAGTCATTTGAGGTGTAGGGTGCTCTTCCATATCTGTTGAATAGTTGTGAGGCATTTTCTAAAACACTGTGATCAATAAGCTTTCCAGTTTGGCAAAGTGATTGTCAAGGATCTGCAATAATTATGTTTCCCACGTGGTCATCATTGGGGTAACCCCCTTCCAGTAAAGTAACTTTAAAGTCAAGGTAGATGTCTGCTGGCTAGACAAAGTTAAATTCACTATATGGTGCTAGGTGTAGTAGACATTCACAAGTTAAGCCCTAAGTCAACTGTGCTACGGGAGTCCCTGGGGGTGCTTGACCCATTGCAAGGCCGCTGCTTTAGGCCCCAACAGTATGGTCCATAGTGCTGGGAT
Organism: Bombina bombina; assembly: GCF_027579735.1. Lineage (NCBI taxonomy): Eukaryota > Metazoa > Chordata > Amphibia > Anura > Bombinatoridae > Bombina > Bombina bombina. The sequence goes on along the minus strand of NC_069501.1, from coordinate 972,229,038 downwards.
AATCTATACAACAAGAGTGATACCAATCTTATCTACGAGATGTAGGTTATCTGGAGATAGAAGTTGCAGAAAAGAATGCTGTAATTTTGAAATAGTAGTCAGTGGATTACTATAATCTCCTTAGCAACTCCTAGAATTGCAATTATCTTGAGTCACTGACTAGCTATGCCCCCCCTCGAATACCACATTTTAAAGAAGATAGACTCTGGTACTAAGGACTTTTATAGTATTTTTGCAATTAATATATTATAACTCCTAACATTTCCCAGCCAATAACTGGGACTGAGAGACTGGTATCTGTCAGTGCAGTCAATGGATGGAGTTAGGGCAAACTGGAGTCAGAGTTGAGTTGTGTAATATGTGGGGTATCATGAATCCAATTAAGAGAAGAGCATCCCCTGTGTAGTGCATCACACCTCCCCCCCTAAGATAAGGCAATGTTATGACCGCCTCATCCGGTGGTTTAATTCGCCCTACCCTGTGTGTGGCAACTTACTCTTTGGGGTTGTCCTGTCTGGAGAGTCCATCTGCATTTCCATGCTCACTGACTTTTTTGTGCTGAATAGAAAAATTTAATTTCCAGACACCCTTTGCAGCCAGCTCAGGGGGTTGTGATCCGTGATCACAGTGAAGGTCCGGCCGTGCAAATAGGGCTGCAGTTTGCGTAGTGCCCACACTATGGCCAGACATTCCTTCTCAGTAGTGGCATAAGCCCCCACCTGGCTGAGCACAGCCCCTATGACATAGTCCAAGACATCGGTCTGCACCAAGAATTTCTTGCTGTAGTCCGGTGCGGCTAGAATTGGAGTGCCAACCAGCGCAGTCTTCAGCGCCTCAAAGGAGTTTTTACAGGCGGGAGACCAGGCTACCAGACTGGGGCTTCGCTTTTAGGTCAGATCTGTCAGGGGTTTGGCCAGGGCACTAAACTGTTCTAACATAGCCTGCGCTTGCACACGCTGCTGCACACTAAGCTGGGTCCCTATCTCTACCTGGATTGCTGTGCCCCCTGCCTAGCTTCCCCTAGGAGGTCAGGTAGAGCATTGCTCACCGGGTCCCCCATCAGTGGGCTACAGATAGCCATCACTGATGCCCCACTCGGTGCAAAATACTCCTTAAGCATATTTATGTGATAGGTCTCTTTCCTTCCTGTCTCGCTATCTAACTGTACAACATAGTTGTACTCATTTATCACTCTGAGTTCTGGGTACCGTTCAGAACAGGCTGCCATTAGTTTGTTCTGCTGAGTGGGTTTTAGAACAAGCACTTGCTGACCTGGGATGAATGTCCAGCTAGGGGCATGCTGATCATACCAAGCTTTCTGCTTGGTCTGAGCCTCCCTGAGATTAGCCTGTGCCAACCCCATAATCGATTCCAACCGGTCTCTGAGATCTACCACATACTGGACACTTCAGTAGTGATAGTCTCCCCTTCCCATCCCTCACGGAATAAGTTGTGAGGTCCCCGCACCCTGCACCCATATAGCAGCTCAAAGGGAGAGAACCCGGTAGATTCTTGCGTTACCTCTCGGTATGCGAAAAGCAAATGCTGCAGGTGAATTTCCCATTCCTTCCCTTCAGCCTCCATAAAAGCCTGCAGCATCTGCTTCAGGGTACCATTGAACCACTCACTCAACCCATTAGTTTGGGGGTGGTAAGGTGTTGTGTGCTGGTGCTTCACCCTGCATACCTCCCAGAGACACTGTAGCAATTCACTCATGAATTGCGGCCCTTGGTCAGTTAGGATCTCACTAGGGATACCTATTCAAGTAAAAATCCCTAAAAGTGCCTTAGCCACTGCCTTAGCATCTATGTAGGCAAGTGCTACAGCCTCAAAGTACCGGGTGGCAAAATCCACCACCATCAGGATATAGTGTTTGCCCGACCAACTGTGAATCATAAGGGGTCCAACTAAATACAAAGCTACTAGCTGAAATGGCTCCCCAATTACCGGTAACGGGACCAGTGGTGCCTTTCCATGATCGCCTGCCTTACCCACTCGCTGGCAGACATCACAGGACATGCAAAACTCTGCCACAGCCCTGGATGCCCCAGGCCAGTAGTACCACTGCAACAGCCGGGGTTTCGTGCGAGTCACCCTCTGATGCCCTGCTAGCGGTATGGAGTGGGCTACTTGTAACAACTGTTGCCTATACTTCATGGGGACCACTAACTGTCGCCTACCTGTCCAGACTCTATCTAGACCCACATCTGTCTGCTCCCTATAAAGAAGCTCACGGTGCCATAAGAACCGGTCTGACCCCCCGGCAGAGGCAGACTCGGACGCCAAAAGTCTCATGCCCTCCAAACTGGGATCAGACCGCACCGCATCCCTAAACTGTGTCAGGCCCTCATGTCCGAGGAGCACTGCTGCAAAAGTTGTTCTTGGAACATTAAGTCCAGCAGGGTGTGATACAATTTATTTCACCATTCGTTTTGCTCATTGAAATGATCCCAGTTAAACAACGGTATAGAGTGCTGGTCTCCCGTGGCAGGCTCTAAAAGAAAATGAATGGTGGCAGCAGCGGGATCATTGAGCTTTTATGTTTAAAATCCTAAAAGTCTAACATAAAAGAGAGCTTGCAGATTGCAAGCCCTCAAAATGAATAGTGACTTACACACGTTACACAGATCAGGAAAGGCACAGGTTCTCTCTGTCACTTAGCTTAGTGCCAGCAGGCGAACATGGACCAGCGGTCAGGACGATCTACCCCCCGTAGTTTCCAGATAGCTGAAAACAGGAATTAAGAAAAAGCAGTCATAAGGCCACTGCTCTTTAACTTGTCCGCCACCTCTGAGGCCGCGGACAGCAATTAGCCCGATCAGATACGATAGGGTTGAATGACACCCCCTGCTAGCGGCCTTATGCTGTCAGCATTTATCATTGTGCGGCAGACATGATCCGCTACAGCGGTTCATGTCCGCCCGCACAATGATAATTCGACCCCTAGGTTTCACTGCAGGTATATGAAGGAGAGTTGCTGTACATGTGAAAACAGGTCAGTCAGCACTGGAAAGCACTTAAAGCTGGATTTAAAAATTGTGGCACTCATGACTAGATGAAGGCGATTAACCTCAATACAATGCATATAAAATGTATTTATTGTGTTTAATGTCCCTCTAATAGTGTAAAGGCTCTGAAACTGTGTCTCTATCAAAAGGCACAACTAAATCTGTATACACATCTCACAACGTTTCCTTGAGGCCTCCAGTGGGAAGTGAGGGAGTCTTGTGAGAAGAGACTGTAAAGGTTTTATAAGCCCTGATCAAAGGGCGGAGATAAAAGTTGTACTGTGGGTGAGTTTGGATGGACTGTGGGGTAAGGACAGGTTGTGGGCGGTTTCAACACTGTCTATGGATTTTCCCTGTATACAAAGACATTTGCCTTGAAAGGGAAGCTTTGAAGGGACAGTGGGTAGAGACCCCAATACAAGCCTGCAATGTGAGTGGAACGCTGCTCATACCCCTAAGCCTACTTATTAAAATAGGATGATCAACTTTTATTTAAAATTTATATTTCTTAAATTATTAAAGGGACAGTAAATGGTACATTTTTTTAACCAATAATTATGCAGGATGTGCACAATCAAGCACTGCAATGATACCCTCACATTGTTAAAATAAAGAACGCTGTTGCCATTTATCATTGCACAAGCATTTCACAAGAAATGCTTGTGCAATGCCGCCCTCTGCAGATTTGCGGCCAATCCGCTAGCAGGGGGATCGTATCCAATCGGGCTGATTGCTATCTGGCGCCTCAGACTGCTGCTTCTTAACTCTTGTTTCCGGCAAACTGAAACAGATGCATTGGGGACGATTGACGGCTTGATAAATCGGCCCCCATGTCTTCCTCAGCAAAAAATACATTTACACATTCATGAAACCCCAAATGCAAAAGTCAAGTGACTCCTCAGTCACATGAGAAAGATGAGAAATATTTATTGTTACTAAATAATATGAAGTTTGGAATCCAGACTCTTCAGGGGATATACACACAGGGGGATCAAAATAAAATAAAATTTGTTGTGTGTAAATGAGCAGTGGACTTCCTGTGGGCGGGGCGCAGTGGAAGAGTAGTGCGCTCAAGCTCTCCTCTGTGAAGAGCACCTTAACATCAGTTTCCCAGTCATAGAGCCTTATTGTGGGGAGAAACTTAACACCCTACCTGAGGACGTTAAATGGCATAAGGAAGTTCGACATACCCTTATAGGCTGGTTGGGACCAGCCTCAAACACAGAACTGGCGGAGAAGCAAGGCAACAAGCTGTGTGCCTGCAGCGAAGATTAAAAAGAAAAGTAACACAACACCGTGTAAAGGCAATAACCTACATCAGAAGCGTCCTGTTAAGGAAGCTGACCCTGTTGAGAGGGGACTCAGGAAAAATATCTGTACAGTGAAAGGAAGCTTGCGAAGTGTGCTCTGGAAGCACCAAACAACACCCGTGAAGCCAAGTCCAGGTGATTGGCAAACGTGAGATACCTGGTTGGCTGAGAGGAGCTACTCGATAGCAGCTGTGGAATCTGGCGTCCCATTACCCCCCTCTGGAAGTCGGCGCAGTATAGTGACGTCACATCCGCGCCACGGAGCTCCGTCGGAGTCTTGGCGTTGGAGTACAGCAAGTGGCAGGAGCATTGCGGCTCCAGAGACAGCTCACATTTTTACGGGGGAGAAGGCTCCCTGAAAGATTACATACAACGCCGTGAAGATATTGGGGGGTAAGTACCACTATATGATCTATATAAGTGGAGACGTTTTAAGCCATATTAAATAGGCGGTTACTCCACACGCATTGAAGATTGATGTATATTTCCTCCCTGGGTCAGAAATCGAAACTACCGGTGTTATAAGCTATAAGAAAAATATATAGGCTGCAACGCTAAGAGCAAACACATCTCAAGTAGAATCAACAATAAGCTCATACTATTGTTGCCGGCTTTCTGTATCTGAAAAATGCTGTGTTTGATTAAAAGTCCTTAAATACATCAGGGGCTTTGGACTTTGCATCTTTTGTACAGCAATTTATAAAAATATATGACATTTGAGGTCTCAAAGGATTAAGTATAAACAAGGCAATACTGCTATCTAGAATGGGAGTCCAGGGAAATCCCAAAGGTTATTGAAAGATATTAGCCCAAGGTGTGAAGGCCTGGAAATAAAAGGAGGAAGTTCCCTGGCTGGTGATCCTTGAGTGACTGAAAAAATTTGTTCTAGCAGGCAGGCCCTAAATCTCATGTTTTTTGGCTGTGGATTTTATTAATTGACTTTACAGAGACATACTAGAGTCTATTTAGTGCCATAAGGAGTAACACAAGGCCCGATAATCATATATGAAAGAGAGTATTGTGGGCAAACTGCACTCTATCAAATGCCACATGTGGGACCCTGAAATTTTGTATATAGAAAATAGTGTGTAAAGGTTCTGCAAAGTGTGTTTGGTTTTCAAAAAGTATTTTTTCAAGCATCAGCGTTAAAGTCTTATAAAGTTTTTTTTATATTTGGAATATATTATTTTTAGGAGTCGGCAGATTCCAAACCAGAGTTGGGTGCAGTGAGTTTCTTTTGCTATAATCTTGGATAGAGAGATATTGATGCTAATTTCTAGGTAACGCATTAAGTTTTGAGCTAAATTTTTGCTCTCAGTTTTTTTTTTTTTTTTCCCTCCCCACTGAATAAGGTTCACTATCTGGTTCACCTTTTTGACACATATAGTGCATTGGAATTGATATTTTGCACTTCCCCCCCCCCTTTTTTTTTTTTTTTTTTCTCTCACATTATTGGCTGATTTCAGCCCCTAGACACACATTGGGATCAGCGATTCCTTTTTTTTTTTTTTTTTTCACTCATCCATTTTTCACTTTTTTTTCACACATCATATGTACAGGGTTCACCAAAGTTTCAACAATTTTTTCGTGGCATAATAATTGTTTGCCCTTGGCTCCTTTTTTTTTCTCCCTGTTGTTGATTATACACACAGTCCTTATTTTTTCACTTAGGTATTCACAATTTGCACCTAATTCACATATTTTGAAGTGAATGGAGAGGTTTATCTCACAACAAAAAAGTTCCTCTCCTAGTATGCCTCCTAAACAGAAAGAGAAGAGAGGTAACTCTAAAAATACAGAAACATCTCATGACACCTCACAATACCGCAATGTTTTGAATTTGAGTAATGATATGTCTGAATTTGCTGCGGAAGTAGCAAAAATGATGGCTCCACATTTAGACGTAGTCAAACAAGAGATAAAGTCTGAGATTTTTAATCTCTCTAATGAGATTAGACAATTCAATGCCCGAATGGAGGAGGTCGAGACAAGAGTTTCTGACCTAGAAGACAGATTAAATGTTGTGAGTTCGGTAACGACTGTTCAGGACAAGGCCATCACCCAGCTACAAGCTCGAGTTGAAGACCTCGAAGATAGGTCAAGACGGAACAACTTAAGAGTGATTGGCCTTCCTGAAACAGCGGAATTCCAAGATGTATTAAAGTTTGTCTCTGTCATGCTGCCTCAGGCACTCATGATTCCTCCTCCTCCTACTCCATTCCTGATAGAAAGAGCTCATAGAATAGGGACACTCAGAGAAAATAACACTTTGTCTAATACAAGGCCTATCATTTTTAAGTTTGTCAATTACCAAGACAAAGTTTTATTTCTGACCCATTACAGAAAACTTAATTCCCTGTTCATCAACTCCTACAGAATTGCAATTTTTCAAGATTTTTCCGCGGAAACTAGGGCCAAGCGGAGAGAAATGTCTCCTTTCTTTGATAAATTTAGCAAAGCAGAATGTAGTGTTAGATTGGTCTATCCAGCTAAACTTTTAATCAATAAGGCAGGGGTTCTATATGTGGTAAACAATAGTGAGGAAGCCAGGTCTCTATGTAAAAAAATGGACATAGAATGATTAGCAGTCGGTAACGTAAATGTCTTGGGAAGTCAGTAAATGGATCCAGAATGGGAAATAGTGGTTTTTTTTTACTGGATGCGTTATAAAATTGTAGATAGCGCTGGGGTTTTTTTTTTTTTTTTTTCTTCCTTCTGTTGTTTCCTTCCCCCCCCCCCACTCCCCTTCTCCCCGGGCCGCGCTTCCCCCTGCACAAATGCTTTGGATGCATGAATACGATTATAGGGGCGAGACATACATCTGTTTTTCTGTCGACATATGTTAGACATGCTTAAGTTGGCGTCTTGGAATGTGGGGGGTATAAACTCCCCAATAAAAAGAAAGTCCATAATTAAACATTTAGCAAAACTAAAACCAGATCTCGCCTTTTTACAAGAGACTCATCTGAAAAGTGCGGAAATGGGGAAACTTCAAACTAATTGGGTAGGGGAAGTAATTGCGGCGCCATTCAATGCACGCAAAAGAGGAGTAGCTATCCTTTTAAACAAAAATTTAGAATATAAAATAGAGTCGTCAACTATAGATCAGGAAGGTCGCTATATAATCGCAGAAATCACTATTAACAAAACACACTTTGTATTTTGCAACATATATGGGCCAAACAAAACGGATAAGGCATTCTGGGACAAGATGGTTCTTCATCTTCACAAATTCATAGGTCAGAATCTTATAGTGGCGGGGGATTTTAACATAACAGCGGACCCTATTCTGGACAGGGCAAGTAAAGATCACAAGGCTGTTCGTGACAGAAAGACGCATATTCTTAAAAAAATTCTTACGCAATTAGGGTTAATAGATATTTGGCGCATTCAAAACCCAGATGTGAGAGCTTTCACATGTCTAGCAAAAGGCCAGCAATCCCTGTCCAGGATAGACCTCTTTCTGGTGGCAGATTCTATGACCGGTTTAGAATGGGAAACAGACATAAAAGAGATAACAATTTCAGATCATGCAGTGATTACATTATCACTTAATACACAGCAGTGTCAACGCACTACTAATCAAAATATTTTTTTCCCCAGATATTTAGTGAACAATATCAATTTTCAGAACTGGCTGATTAACCAATGGAGAGATTATGAAACTATTAATAAAGATTATAAAAATAAGCCAGAGGTATATTGGGAAGCAGCCAAAGCCGTAATAAGAGGTAATATCAAAGCCTATATGTGTAAACTCAAGAAAAGAATCAGACAGCAAAAAACCCAACTGAGCAACCAAGTAAAAAATGCGTATAGATTATACCTGAATGATCACACGAGGGATAAGTGGCGAAAGTATATAGATGCCAAAACGGCACGAGATATTTTTATTAAACAAAAAACTGCGTTAGATATTCAGAGGCAAAAAGCCTTGTACGGAGGGTTTATGGGCAGATCTGCCAAATTTTTGGCTAGGCTCACTAAAAAGAGTCATAGGAACCCCATAACTGCTATTAGATCGAATACAGTCAGGTTTACTAATAATGCAGACATTACTAAGATCTTTTTTGACTATTTTAGTGCCCTTTATACAGCCGAAGAGTATCCGATAGATAAGCAGACAGCATTTTGGGATAAGATCCAGATTCCTAAAATATCCCCAGAAAGTCTGGCAGAGATAAATAAACCGATCGAGATGGAAGAGATTATGGCAGCTATTAAGTCTGCCAAAACGAATAAAGCAGCGGGACCTGACTGTCTTCCCATTGAATTTTATAGGATTCTTCAACCACACGTTATTTTAACATTGGAAAAACTGTTTAACTTTTATTTCATTGGGAATAATAATTGTTCATCATATTTTGCAGCTGCGGTCATATCTTTAATCCCTAAAAAAAACAAAGAACCAGATCTTCCAGAATCATATAGACCAATATCCGTATTAAATACGGATTATAAATTGTTAACGTCTATCCTAGCAAATAGATTAAAATCACAGCTTGGCTCAATTATCCATGAAAACCAATCTGGGTTCATGGCAGGAAGAAACCCCTCTAGGAATATACGAAAGGTCATGACCCTGATAGATTTTTTCTGGAATAAGTTCAGAACAACAAGATATAGGGATACGGTGGATCGTGCCTTATTAACATTAGACGCAGAGAAAGCGTTCGATCGCATCGCCTGGAGACATCTATTCTATTCTCTAGAACAATTCGGCTTCACAGGACACTTCCATAAATTTATACAGCTAATATGTTCCACCCCTATTTCATCTCTACTTATTAATGGGCAGATTTCCCAACGGATGGTTCTACAACGGGGCACGCGTCAGGGCTGCCCATTATCCCCGCTGCTGTTTAATATATCACTAGAACCCTTAGCAATCTTACTGCGGGAAAAACTAGAGGGGATTCAGGTCGGAGATCAGAAATTAATATTATTAATGTATGCGGACGACATACTTTTAGGTTTGAGCAATATTGAACATAGTCTGTCCTGTTTACTTGAAGCAATCGAAATGTTTGGCGTGATTTCGGGATATAAAATCAACCTCACTAAATCCGAACTATTATGGCTCAATAGGAAAGATTGTCATATCAATCATCCATTTGCCGAGACTTCACAGATATCCTATCTTGGTATTAAATTAAGTGCGAACCCAGATGAGTGGTATAAGTTAAACTTCGGTAAATGTTTTTCAGATTGTATAGATAAGATGGAAGGATGGAAGAATTTACCTATTTCCTTAACAGCTAGGGTCACACTTATAAAAACCATTCTGTTCCCCAAATTATTCTATCTCATACAAAATCTTCCAATCCCTATTCACAACAGGGATATAAAAAACTACAATAGGGCATGCTCTAATTTAATCTGGAAGTGTGCCAGAGTGCGTATCTCTGCTGTACGTCTCATGTGTAATAAAGAAGCGGCAGGTTTAGCTCTTCCTAATTTATACTTCTATAGTTTGGCCGCTCGGTTAAAGGTAGCGGTTGATTGGTTAACCCATTGTGATCAGGTTTCGCCAGTACTCTGGGAGACAGCTCTGGTGGCCCCTTTTCGGTTGGATGCTATCCTACATTGCCCTATGAATGCACTTCCATCCTCACTTTTTGCGCTCAATACTTATAGGTATGTCATTTTAGCATGGCAAAAATGTTGCTCCCTTGTGGGCTGTTCACCCTATGTCTCAAAATATCTATCCATTACGGGGAACCCTAATTTTGCACCAGGTCTGTCAGATAAAGTTTTTAGGGTATGGTCTTCTAAAGGATTGGTATTTGTCGCCCAAATGCTAGATGCGAATTTCGTGCCTTTAACCTTTTTTGAACTAAAACATGCATTTGGGCTCGAGAATAAAGATTTCTACACCTACCTGCAGCTAAGACATTTTTTCTTTGAGTTAAAGCAAAATTATGGAGTAGAATGGGCTCTTTCGGTATTCCAAGCGAAAATTAATAACTTTCAGGGAGGCCTATATTCTATATCGCCATTTTACAGCCTTCTGAATCAGGGGCCTTCAGTTCTTCAAAGAGAGTTCATAGCTGCAAAATTGAATAGGTTCTTTCCAGCGGTGAATAGTCAGGCCATCGAGGACACCTTTAAAATAATTGGGAAAAGCTGGGTACTGACGACGTGGAGAGAGACTCAAATCAAACTATCCTTTATGACATATTTGACCCCTATTAGGTTGACTAACTGGTATAGGACACAGACGGCGTGTCCCAAATGTTCCTCTCATACTGCTGATTTACTACATTGCTTTTGGAGTTGTCCTATGATTATGCAATTTTGGTGCAGGGTAGAATACTGGATACAGGCCTCTCTCAAGATAGATTTTCACTTTCAATCAATGCAGATATTTTTTTTGGTGCAGCCACAAATTGCCCCTAGAAACTTTAAATTAATTAATCAGATTATATTTCATGGCCGTAATATAATACTGAGAGCTTGGAAGGCAAAAGCAGCACCTAAATTAAATGAGCTTAAAAATGCGTTGGTGATCCATTTTACACAAGAACAGTGGAACTTACAGGACGTGTCGGAAGGAAGGTTAGCCAAGTTCTTTAAGCAATGGGGACCATTCATTTTATCTCTTCCAGTTGAAGTACAGGTTAGGCTGGTCAAACCTTTCAGGGAAACCTCATATATGCAACTCCAGGTATTGGCTGGTCATTTTCCCCGAATTTGGTATAATATGGGATAGGGACTGATTATGGTGGGGGGAGATAGGGCCCGGCAGGGGAGCAATCCTTTTCCCTTTTTTTTTTCCAGAAATGCAGCAGCTGCTGCAATTCCCTGTTCGGAAACTAAATTGTGTTAGAATCAGAGTTATGTAGGGTCTTATCAGTATATGCTGGAGCCAGTTTGTAGGCTAAATGTATTTTCCTCAGGGGTCCCAAAAGAGACATAGCCATCAAACAAGTTACATTTTTTTGTTTTTTTTGTTTTATAATATACTTATTTTATGTGACTTTCTTTTTAGGGGTATTTGGTGCTTTTGTTAGATTGCATATTTAGCTAGGTTGTTGTACAATGGGTGTTATTCAAGAATTGAGTTAAAAAGAGGAAAGTATTAGAAAAAAGGAAAAGTTTGGAAGTGGGGATGCAGATAAGTGTACTATATTTCCTACAAGGGGGCTGGTAATTTGTCAAAATGAATCAACTTTGTTTTGTTAACTGTTTTGTTTTATTTTTATAACATGTTATATCCAGCCCTGCGTGGCAGAAAGAGGTGGATTTCTGTTATGTGTACACTTATTTTGTGTTAAATAAATAAATATTTAAAAAAAAAAAAAAAAAAATTGTTGTGAAATAGGACATTTTATTTTTACATAAGAATGTCCCTTTAAGGTTTGGGAACTGAACTGTGGTATGATTCTCCTTGGTTATTATTTAGATTACCGAAGTGATAGTATAGTTCAATCAGGTTTGAACATGATAGTCATAAATCAGCTTTAAGGGCCGATATAAATATTCAGAATTGTGATTAAATTAAAATTTCTACAGGATATATACATATTTTTTAAATTCTAAGCCTTCAAGTAACATAATAACACTCCCCTACAACAGTCTGCAGTCATGAATACTGAAACATGAAGAGTGTTTCCCTGTGTCTGAACTGATCTGTTGTGTCACTGGAAGGGAGACTGCAAATGGACAGATCGATTCATTTTCTGTGTAAGAGTCTGACTGTCTGATTTCATTGCTATTATCTCACTATTAACTGAAGAAATAAACCCCTATATTACAAGTTGTGCATTAGGAGGGGTGTGTTAGTTACGTGTACTTTATTTCCTTTGCTCACTTTTCTTAAGGACGGTATTTTGAGTCTAAAAACAACCTCGTAATGTGTCGCGGTAACACGCGTTTATTTAAGAAGCATAATCACGGCAGCGTTAAACATTCTCCCATAGAGATCAATGATAAATCAAAGAAGCACGCATTTTTCAGCTAACACTCGATCTCGCGAGAAATACACACTGCTTTGTCATATAACGTATACCACATAGTGCACAACAGAAACACAGCTGAAATGTACTAACAACAATCATGCAACATAGCACATACGCATTACACATTCACAATCGGAAAAGAAAAAGAATAAACATGATTAACATTAAAGAAGGAATACATAAAAACCTTACGATCTTGCAACACGGAACAAAACAACACGAAAAAAGAATTGCACACTCATACACAAACAAAACATTCGCATTCAAGATTACGGAACATTAGTACAAAGAAACATTTACAACACTTCACAAATAAAACACCATCACAAATATGTATTTACATTTACAGATAATTTTTTGGGACAATGTTATGCAAAACGATCACTATGACATCATCACATTATACACATTCCACAAATACTAACTCAATATGAGCATGCACAAATTCACACAACTAATACACATTGCACACATACTAATTACTAACAAAGCACACCTGAACATACTTTACTTGGCAAACCAGTACATTATTAAACATTTACATAGGGTATATAAGCACACCACAAGCATGGCTTCTTTGACTGTGTTGCTGGAGGATTTTTGGAGATTAGAGAGTTATTGGTATTGTGAGATTTAGTGAATGAGTTAGTTAGTGGTAGTGTGAGAGAGTGAGATAGTTACTGGTATTGTGAGATTTAGTGAGTGAGTTAGTGGTAGTGTGAGATAGTGAGTTAGTTAGTAGTAGTGTGAGATAGTGAGTTAGTTAGTGGTAGTGTGAGAGAGTGAGTTAGTGGTAGTGTGAGATAGTGAGTTAGTTAGTGGTAGTGTGAGATAGTGAGTTAGTGGTAGTGTGAGATAGTGAGAGAGCGGTAGTGAGCGAGAGTTTGTTTGGGTTTGTGTGTGAGTGGTTTTTCTGAATACTTAACACATTTACACGCAAACACATTCAATACATACATACACTTATCAATAACACTACATACACTCCATACCCCATCCCCTCTCATACTACACTCCATACCCCATTCCCTTTCATCCCATACCCCATTCCCTTTCATCCCATACCCCATTCCCTTTCATCCCATACCCCATTCCCTTGAAGCCCATACCCCATTCCCTGTAAGCCCATACCCATCCCATAGTTAGATTTTGTTTACATATCCTCATTTTAGTCTTTTTCTACATTTTTCTCTGTTTAATACTCCTTACCCTCTTTTATTTATATCCCTTTCACACTTTGAGCACTTTTTAAAAAAAAATATTTATTTTGACCCCCTTTCATTTGGGCACATTCACTTTTTCTTTGAGTATGTCGGGAGGATGGGATAGGGGGCAGATTAGCCCGCAGCTATTAGAGCTCATTAGGCAGGAGTTTAGAGAGGAGATTGTAGAGGAGGTTGGGCAGGAGAGGGGGAGGGGGAGAGGGAGAGGAAGAGGAACAGGAAGGGGGGTAGGAAGAGGGAGAGGAAGGGAGGGAAGAAGCGGTGGGTGGACCCGGCCACTTTGTTCAAGATGAACAAGTGGCTGGGCCCAGTGGTGGACAGCGTAGAGCTTCACAGTCTGGGAAACAGAGGCTCACATCACAGGGGAAAGCCAAGCTGACTAGGGAGGCAAGATATACTATGGAGGAGAAGGAGGCTCTCATAGAGGCTTATAGGGAGAGGGTTAGGAGGCTCCAGGCTCAGAAGGCCACCCCTAGGGAGAAGAGGAAGCTATGGCTGGAGATCAGGTATGCCGTTAATGCAGTCGGGGTCCAGAACAGGGATGTCGAGTCTATAAAGCATCGCTACCGGGACTGCAAAATGGAACTCGAGGGAGAACTAATATCTAACAGGGACCGGTGGCGGTCCTGAAATGATTGTGGAATATTCCCAATGGGAGGAAATGTTGCGTCCCAGCATCTCCGAGGTGGCCATAGTCGGTATCGGAGGAGTCGATACCGGGAATCTGCCGCTTTCATCTGCTGGTAAGTTCATTTAATAATCTCTTTACATCAAAAATAAAGAATGTATTTAAGGATATGATTAATGCAATTACGCTTTTTTAGACATTATTACGTAAACGCATTCACAATTACCTTGCAAAAGTTGCATTTCACGAAAAGCCATCACATTAGTATCTAGGCTACAGGTTAGGTGTGCATGTAATCAGACTGAAAACAAATGCAAAATCACATTCAGATTGACCATATATATATCCGAAACATGGTTTGGAAAATGCGGAAATCGTATAGATTGTTATATTTGAAAGTGGATTAATGAGGCTGCATTTGCAATTCTATTGTAAGCAAAAGCATTTACATCTTTATCTGGAACTGTGCTAATATCTCAATTTCTTTCTTTTTACAATATACAGAGTCTGAGCCCGGGGAGGAGGCGGCACAGCACCCACAGGTTCCGCCTTCACCCAGGTATGAGAGTGGTGGAGATGACTCGCCACCTCGGGGAGACATAGAAGACATCCCTTTATCCTCGGAAGAAGCCCCCACTACAGAAGAGATCCCTGCAGCAGCCCCTCCTGCACCAGCAGCCCGCCGTGCACCAGCAGCCCACCGTGCACCAAAAGCCCGCTGTGCACCAGCAGACCCTTAGGAGGAGATAGCAGCAGAGCTGCAGATATTAAGAGATTTTCTGGAAGAGATGCGTGCCTCCCGGAGGGAAAATGCAGAAAGCAGAATCCAGCTGATGGAAGCAATTAATGAGATTCGCTAAGACTGACGATAGATCTTGCATACTCTGAGAGATAT
Source organism: Bombina bombina (assembly GCF_027579735.1). Lineage (NCBI taxonomy): Eukaryota > Metazoa > Chordata > Amphibia > Anura > Bombinatoridae > Bombina > Bombina bombina. The sequence goes on along the minus strand of NC_069501.1, from coordinate 972,214,013 downwards.
ATTACAGGTCCTCCAGGAGGTGCATAACGCACCATCTGCTGCTGGGCCATCTGCTGCTGGGCCATCTGATCCTTTGCCATCTGCTGCTGGGCCATCTGATCCTGGGCCATCTGCTGCTGAGCCATCTGATCCTGGGCCATCTGCTGCTGGGCCTCCTCCATCTCATCCTCAATCTCCTCCTAAGCTGGGTGATCCCAGTACTTCTCCTTCCCCTCTTCCCCAAACATCTCCGATGAGAACTCGTCGGAGGGGGCAGTTGCCCCCCCCCCAGAGCCTCAGTCTCGTGGGAAGAGGGGAAGGAAGAGGAAGTAAGTATTTTTTGTTAAATATATATTTAGTTATATAATGTGTAATAGATAGGTATGTGATGATGTGGTCTTCTTACACTTGTGGAGCACACTCTGTATATAATCTGCTTCTATGGGACCGGGTCCATGGAGTGTGTGGACACCACATCATCACATACCTATCCTTGTTGATTACATTGATTGGTTTCTGTGATGTGATGTCCAAATTGTTTCCCTAATCTCAAACAAAATGACCATTACAATTATACATGATGGCATATCACTATTTTGATGCCAACAACACAGCTTAAAGGGACAGTCATAACATTAATTATTGTTGGTTACAAAGAAAACACTTTATTACAAATTATCAAGTTTTGAAAAACCAGACTTAGAGAAATACACGTTTTACTTCTGTAATTAACCTTATATCTATGCCTCTGAAAAATGACCACTTATTTCAGTTCTTTTGACAGACCGCCATTTCAGCCAATCACTGATCAATCCAGGGTAACTATACTGCATGAGCTCAATGTTTTCTATATGAAACACAAAAAATAATGCCCTCTAGTGGTCAAAATGCATTCAGATTAGATGCACTCTTCAAGGTCTAAGAAATGAGCAGATGAACCTCCTAGTTTTAACTATCAACTAAGAATACCAAGAGATTGTAATATTCAAATTTGAATGTGACATTCGATTCAAATGGGATATTTGATTCGAATGTGACATTCAAAATAGTGTTTCTAGTCTACAATTGTGTTTTATAAATGTTATATTTGAATTTGAATGTGATATTCGAATGTAACATTCGAATTTGAATGTAACATTCGAATTCGAACGTGATATTCAAATTCGAATGTGACATTCGAAAACTGTAAATAACATTCGAAAATCGAATTTTTAAGAATATTCGTTCTTATCAACATTCTATTATGTTAATGGAATTTCTACAATAAAATTTGTTCTAACATTCGAATTCAGTTATAAACACATTTGCCCATCCCTACAAATGATACAAAGAGACTGAAGCAAATATGTGAATTTATGGAAAGAAACTTCTTAAAAAATAGTATGTTATACATAAAAGAGAAAATAGATTGTGTTTCATGTTCCCTTTAAATCAGACATAATGCTACGAGATACATTATGAAAATAGGGATTGGTTAGACATTATATGATACCTATAGCTATGGAAAGGGACACATGAGAAATACATATGTCAGGGATGTTTTCAGATATGTTTAAAGATTTATTTGGAATAAGAATAATGACACATGTATTTATCAGATGTGTCACTTATTCAAGTTTAAATATGGTCAGCCTACCTATAGCAATATACAGGGAGTGCAGAATTATTAGGCAAATTAGTATTTTGACCACATCATCCTCTTTATGCATGTTGTCTTACTCCAAGCTGTATAGGCTCGAAAGCCTACTACCAATTAAGCATATTAGGTGATGTGCATCTCTGTAATGAGAAGGGTGTGGTCTAATGACATCAACACCCTATATCAGGTGTGCATAATTATTAGGCAACTTCCTTTCCTTTGGCAAAATGGGTCAAAAGAAGGACTTGACAGGCTCAGAAAAGTAAAAAATAGTGAGATATCTTGCAGAGGGATGCAGCACTCTTAAAATTGCAAAGCTTCTGAAGCGTGATCATCGAACAATCAAGCATTTAATTCAAAATAGTCAACAGGGTCGCAAGAAGCGTGTGAAAAAACCAAGGCGCAAAATAACTGCCCATGAACTGAGAAAAGTCAAGCGTGCAGCTGCCAAGATGCCACTTGCCACCAGTTTGGCCATATTTCAGAGCTGCAACATCACTGGAGTGCCCAAAAGCACAAGGTGTGCAATACTCAGAGACATGGCCAAGGTAAGAAAGGCTGAAAGATGACCACCACTGAACAAGACACACAAGCTGAAACGTCAAGACTGGGCCAAGAAATATCTCAAGACTGATTTTTCTAAGGTTTTATGGACTGATGAAATGAGAGTGAGTCTTGATGGGCCAGATGGATGGGCCCGTGGCTGGATTGGTAAAGGGCAGAGAGCTCCAGTCCGACTCAGACGCCAGCAAGGTGGAGGTGGAGTACTGGTTTGGGCTGGTATCATCAAAGATGAGCTTGTGGGGCCTTTTCGGGTTGAGGATGGAGTCAAGCTCAACTCCCAGTCCTACTGCCAGTTTCTGGAAGACACCTTCTTCAAGCAGTGGTACAGGAAAAAGTCTGCATCCTTCAAGAAAAACATGATTTTCATGCAGGACAATGCTCCATCACACGCGTCCAAGTACTCCACAGCGTGGCTGACAAGAAAGGGTATAAAAGAAGAAAATCTAATGACATGGCCTCCTTGTTCACCTGATCTGAACCCCATTGAGAACCTGTGGTCCATCATCAAATGTGAGATTTACAAGGAGGGAAAACAGTACACCTCTCTGAACAGTGTCTGGGAGGCTGTGGTTGCTGCTGCACGCAATGTTGATGGTGAACAGATCAAAACACTGACAGAATCCATGGATGGCAGGCTTTTGAGTGTCCTTGCAAAGAAAGGTGGCTATATTGGTCACTGATTTGTTTTTGTTTTGTTTTTGAATGTCAGAAATGTATATTTGTGAATGTTGAGATGTTATATTGGTTTCACTGGTAAAAATAAATAATTGAAATGGGTATATATTTGTTTTTTGTTAAGTTGCCTAATAATTATGCACAGTAATAGTCACCTGCACACACAGATATCCCCCTAAAATAGCTATAACTAAAAACAAACTGAAAACTACTTCCAAAACTATTCAGCTTTGATATTAATGAGTTTTTTGGGTTCATTGAGAACATGGTTGTTGTTCAATAATAAAATTAATCCTCAAAAATACAACTTGCCTAATAATTCTGCACTCCCTGTATTGTTGGATCATTAAACAGAAACAATAATAAGAGAAAGATATTAATCAGCTAAAATATGCGCATTACACACAGTGATTACTTTTGTTAGACTACTACAATAAGATATAAGTGAAATTGGAATACATGTGCTGGCAACATTCAAAAAATAGTCTTTTGTTAAATATTATATGTCTATGTTGATGTAAAAAGGACAAAAATACATTAGAAATGACTATACATTCCTTAAGAATTGTGGTCAGCATCACTTAAAGGGACATGAAATACAAACAATTAAGTTCAGGATTCACAGAAAGGATACTATTTCCATCAAATTCGTAATTTACATAGATTATCTCACTGTAATAATCCGGGGATCATTTGTTAAAGGTGCATCAATTCACGAATAGTTTATAAATGAACACATGGATGTTCCCAAAAAAAAAATTATATATATATATATATATATATATATATATATATACAACCAACAATATACATCTAGAACCTCAGTTCTCTGCTAATCATGATCTTGCAAAGTTAAACCTTTCAGTAAAGTATATCAAGAAAATGAAGCAAATTCAATTTGAGATGTAAATAATAAATGGATTGACAATTGTATTATATATATGAATCATGAAAAACCATTTTTTGGTTTCAGGTCCCTTTAATATATATATATATATATATATATATATATATATATATATATATATATATATATATATATATATATATATATATATATATATATATATATATATATAGATAGATAGATAGATAGATAGATAGATAGATAGATAGATAGATAGATAGATAGATAGATAGATAGATTTTAATAAATGACATGAATAAGGAGGACAAAAAATATATTAATAACATTTATTTTATTATTATGTCATAAAACATAAAGAAATATAATAATGTTACAAAAAGTGATATTGATGAATCAGCCCCATTGGAGCCATCTGATATGGTGAAAGAGTCTATCACAGTCCTTGGAGGGAGTTGACAAGGGCCAACACAGCCCCATTGGAGCCATCTGAAAAAGTGCCATAGTGTATCACAGTCCTTGGAGGGAGTTGACAAGGGCCAACACAGCCCCATTGGAGCCATTTGACAAGGTGAAAGAGTGCATCACAGTCCTTGGAGGGAGTTGACAAGGGCCAACACAGCCCCATTGGAGCCATCTGACAAGGTGCCATAGTGTATCACAGTCTTTGGAGGGAGTTGACAAGGGCCAACACAGCCCCATTGGAGCCATCTGACAAGGTGAAATAGTGCATCACAATCCTTGGAGGGAGTTGACAAGGGCCAACACAGCCCCATTGGAGCCATTTGACAAGGTGAAAGAGTGCATCACAGTCCTTGGAGGGAGTTGACAAGGGCCAACACAGCCCCATTGGAGCCATTTGACAAGGTGAAAGAGTGCATCACAATCCTTGGAGGGAGTTGACAAGTGCCAACACAGCCCAATTGGAGCCATCTGACAAGGTGCCATAGTGTATCACAGTCCTTGGAGGGAGTTGACAAGGGCCAACACAGGACCATTGGAGCCATCTGACAAGGTGAAAGAGTGCAACAGGCACAACAAAAAAACTAAAAAGGCCAAATGTAAACAAGAAATACAAACAAACAAACTAACATGTGGACGGAAAATTCGTATCTGCGCCCTCGGAGCATCTCCGGATCCTCCACTTATTGGGCATCAGCATCACCCTCATCGTCCTGTGCATTACCAGCTGCTGATTCATGCATTGACTCTAGACACAGAACGCGCTCTAGAGTCAAGCGCTGCACCCGCAGCTGGGTATGCATGGTGTTGTGCATCCTTCCCAGCAACAGACTGTTCCTCAGCATTGTCTGCTCTATACGTGCTAGAGCCTCTAGCGTTAACCATGCTAAGTCACAACCTAAACAAAAATAAAGTATGAAAATTATTGTTCATTCAAGCACATAATTAAAAAAAGAGCAAAGAGACATTGTAATAATAAAAAGACCAATCATTATTATTATTAAAAATTCTATATAGAATATTTACACATTAAATATGTTCTTCATAGATAAACCATTAAAGGGACAGTTTACTCAAAAATGTTCTCCCCTTTAATTGGTTCACAATGATCCACTTTACCTGCTGGAGTGTATTAAATTGTTTATAAGTATTTCCATTGTCCTTATCTTGGCATCTGAAATAGTTTATTTAGCCTGTGGTATCCACACATATCCTTAAATATTTTGGCCTTGAGGCCAAGCTGTGTAAACACAGCAAGCAGAAGAAATTACACTCCCAGTGGGTTATAGAAGAGATACGGTAATAAAAAGTTAATTTACAATTGTTCTATCCAAGTATTGGTGATTGGTATATGGAGTGATATGAGATAAAGAAGCATGTATATTTTCTAAATGGGATAAATTAATTAGATCTGATAATACCTACAAGTTAAAACCATTTGATTAGGTTGTGGCTTCAAAAATCAAAATCAGCTAATTCATATACACATATACATAAAATTGCATACATTTTATACTCTGCAGCTGGTACAAAAAATATTTGTAAACACATTAAGGGAAAAACTATTTTATAGTATACTATCCCTTTAAGATCTTAACACAAATCAAAACCCTCTCAATCTTGAACAAAATATTTCTTTGGTTTATGACACACTGTGAAAAGGGCAGTGATAACAAATACAAAATATTGTCATATATACAGAATAGATATACAACATTGAAGCAATATAATTTCTATATTCGAAAATGTGGATGTTGATTTCTCAAAACATTTAGATTAATTAAATAAAGAAAATATTTTAGAAAATATTGATGTAAATTATCAATTTATGTCTAATTATATCACTATAATGTCCCTTAAAGAAAGTATGTTATAATGTGGATTTGTAATGATAATGGCTGGGAAGGATAATCCGACACCCAGGACAATGAAGGTGAGGACTGGGGTAAAAGTCTGGAGCGGGAGGGGGGAGGGATGGGATTGGGCTGCTGCTCTGGGACAGCCCGTACAGCTGGGGAGTCAGGGGCCTGGTGAGTTGGGGGCTGGGCAGGTGGAGGAGCTGTACGGGCAGCAATACGGGGAGAGCGGCGAGGGGGGGCAAAGGGGCGTTTTTGGGAGGGACAGGAAGAATGGGAGGGGCCAGGAGTGGTTTGGGGCTGGGGAGGGGCTTCTGACTGGGGAGGGGCTTCTGACTGGGGAGGGGCAGGAGGGTGAGGCCCAGAAGTGGAAGGTCCATCTGAAATATAGAAAAAAATAGACAGATATGATATCAATAAATATTATTATCTTGAAAGAAATAAAGATTATACATTAAAGTCTGGATTATTGTTATCATAAAATATTGATACAAAGTCACAATAATGACTATGTTTTAAGTTATTGATTGATATGAATCAAATATAAATTAGAAGATTTAATAGATCCTTTAAACTCAGAATGTTCAATGTTATTTTTCATGTAACATTTCATGAATATATTAAAAATCATATTTATCAATCATATTTATCAAAGGCAACATTATGTGCTAATATTTATGAATTGATAATATATTTATCTTTTGTATAATTTATCGGTATGCATGTATGCATTTGAGGTTGAAATTTAATAGAGTTCTTTTAGACACATGCCGTGGATTGATCTCAGAATATTCAAACATTGAATAATATTGGAGTGTGTAATATTATGAAATTAAAATGGCCACTCCACCTAGCATTTTAAACCATGTAAACACTGATTTACATATATATTTTGGTGATTGCCTTTGTAATCTTTAATGGTCTCATTTTAAGCTTGATGCTTCAATCAATGCCTTATGTCATTGTCTAACCCATGTGCATTGCTATTTCTTTAACAAAGGATATCTAAAGACTGAATATAATTAGATAATAGAAGTAAATTTAAATGTTGTTTTAAAAGATTTGTATTATCTCTCTGAATCACTAAATTAAATTTTGTTGGAATGTCCCTTTAAGGACAAAACCATTAGAAATATGTGGAGTTAACATTGTAGAAATAAACTAAAGGGGAATGAAAATACCTATAGATATGTGATATCTGTCCAACAGGTAAGGAGTATAATTGCTAGAAATAATCTTTGGATATATCTATAGTTAACTGGCCCTTCAAATGACTCCACTAGAGCTGAAAAGTAATCAATATGGCATACAATAACTAGCTTGGTATAAATGTTAAATTAACGTACTTTTTATTTACAGATAATTTCAAACATATTACCTAAAAAATAATTAAAGCCGAATAACCTATATTTAGTGTAATAATGTTTTTGGATACCTAAGGAAGATTACAGAGATTAGAATGTAAATCTAACATTCAACTACACTGTCACTTTAATATAAGTTAAACACTTTCATTTCTTAAAAGTGAAATGAACAAAGTTGTTCTGTATAATTTAGACCACATATCCTCGTCATAAACATTTTATTATTTTAACATCTATGAATCACACAATAGAAGCATAGATAGATGTATTTAACTCCAAATTAAATTTTGTAAGATACTTGACTGAATAAGCTGTGTTGATAATTTACATTCAATACATTAATGAAAATTAGTATATTTGATATCAGGCATATGCTTGTGAAATAGATGACTTTAACAGTCATGGGACTAATATTTTGTTTACATGTCACAATATTAGATGGATGTATTTCTTCTTATCTTACTGTGATAGAGATGTCTCAAAGAATTTTAAAAAATTAAATTGAAAAATATATAGTATGAAAATAAATTTATTGACAAAAAGAAAAAAAAAGAAAAAGGTAATTCATCACAGATGAAACTGAAAAAGAAAGAAAAAAAAATCTTACAAACATTAGTCATTTAGGTTATTGAATGAACACGTCTTAAAATATTCCTTAAATCTAATAATTGTTAAATCAACTTGTGTCTATGCTCTAACATGTATTTTTTGTCTTGATATTAAAAACAGGTTCAGACTTGAAATCTATATCTATCCATAATTTGAAAATACCATTATATTGTCTAATCAATATTAGAATTAAACATTAGCATTTAAAATTAGACAAAATAATGCATATCACATTTTATAAATATTTTTATATTGGATTGTATGAAGAACATAATTGAATGTAATATTTCATGTCCCTTCAAATAATATACCTCTATATCAACTATAAAATGTATCCCTTTGTCTGATTAGTCAGAATCTGAGTCCTCTCTAGCACAAAGTAGGGGTAATGTATCTAAAATAAACATATTCTAATATAGGACATGTATATATTCCTAATTCTTTGAACATTCTTCCTCCTGTGATTGTTAAATAGTATGCATTGTGCAAACTAAATCTAAGTGTCTCCGGGGGGGGCGGAGCCAACCGTTGAAGAGTATGGCAGCACAACTCTGGAGCTCTGCAATAGAAATTTAAGAAAACAGCAAAAATGTTAAACAAGATATTCTGACAGTCTCCTCTGGCGATGCTAGAACCTTTTGAATGTATCCACGGAGATTCGAATGAATGGAGTGGCTGTAAGCATATCTGAAACCAACATCTTTATTCAGGGCCTACACTCCCTGCACCTAGGAGCTGAACCGCATGGATCTATAGCACACAAGTAACGCAGCTCATACAGAAGTTCTGAAAGACTTTATCATGGTCAATCACTGTGAGCCCATATACAGGAGAAATGGAGACCGTACTACATCTATCTATAAAATCTTTATGTGACAAACTCGATTTTCATTATACGCAGCTCTCACGCTGCTTCTCTGAATGCTATCGCACCTGCAGCCTCCAAAATGGCGACTCGGCCTCTGCTATTCTGCCTCCTGAGTCTGCGGCATTAAGTGACACTGATGCAGACTGGTTCTCACAGCAAGAGGCTCTCCCTCGGGAGGAGTCTGAAGGTCCCGTTTCTACGGCGTCGGGGGTGCAGGAGGATGAGGATATGGCTCACTTGCATATAGGACAGCGAAGACATACGAGTGAGATCCGCCCGACACCGGCAGTTTGGAGGCTCCAGTGTCTGGATATAGACGCACCTATCCCCGAGCTACTGCAAGCAGACAATATCTACCCGGTCTACCTCCTCTCCGCTCACACCTCTGTCCCTGACGTAGGGGATCCCTATACCTACTTGCAGATTCACGGCGCCACAGTGATTTGGAGTTCAGCCCAGTACCTTTTTGATATCCGCTGCACTGTGTTGTCCCTTCAACTGAGCATCAGGCTCCTGCTTATGGAGGAAGACAATAGCGCCCAGTACTTACCACCGCCGGCTGACTTAGGGGAACTTTGGAACACTCACCCATCGGGCATTGGCTAAACTTAGCACAGGACCTGAGATTTCTCTGCATGAAGATTCTGGACATTCCTGGTTATATTATGAGTTATATTTTGTTTTCACTAATTCCCCATATTTACTTCTCACTTGCGAGTGTACCGGAGAACGTCTTAAATATTGCTCACTTTACTACTATGTCCCCACACTTTTAACTTTAATTTGAGACTCATGCTGACGCTCAGTCACTACTGCATATCATTCTATATGTCTTCCGCATAGTAGCTCCTGTTTATTTAGCTCAGGTTTGAATTCTAAAAGACAGTTTGAAGTTGATGTTTTATTATTTCTCTCAAATGCTTATCTTCTGCTCACATGTTCGATTACTCATATAATCTGTGTGTTTGAAGTAACGAGCAACATGTGGAACTGTATGGTGGGCTATATCCTGCATTTCATATATTTTTGGCAGTAGGTAAGCCTTAGACTTGCAACAGACAGCTCACACAACATCCTTAACAAACACAACAATAGTGGAGTTTTTATGGTTTGGGTTTGTTGTAGCCATGTTTATCAGTAGTTCCTCCTTAGCTTATATACTCACGAAGGTAAGCATATCCTCTATATATGCTGTAAATATTAACAGCATTTATTTAAACCAAGTTATACTAACCACTTGTCACATAGGTCATACTTAAACCCATTTATAAGAGTACTGGGCAATATGTGAGTAGCCCTCTTGTACGTCCCTCTTTACCCCTTCCTAGCAACTCCCATGTAAACCTCACTAGTATGCTATAGCAATATAGCTTGTTACAAAAGCCCTCTCTGTTTTTTCAAACTCTAAGTGATTTCTGGGCTTCATAAAAGTATCCAGTGTTTATTCACTCAGACATACATCTCATGGAACATATGTTCCCACGTGATCTCTTTCAGCTGTGGGTCGCGCCTATAACAGGCAATAAAATACAGCCATTAAAAGCGAAATATTTATGCTACACGACAAAACAGGTCATTATTATTATAAAATTCTATATGATTGTATTTAGCCTGTACAAAATTCGCTATATGTTTTGTAATGTTTTTGCTATCTCCTGGCACGCGTTTGATGCATGCTTGTTGAATTTTCACTGTTTTTTATGTCGTCTCACAAAACCTATAATTTTTGTAGTTAGCATATAGATTTTCATGCCACATATTGCCTGCTACTATCGGAGTTAGATTAGGTTTAAACCTCCATACAAGAATAGTTAAGCTCCTAATACAGCTCTACAGGCTCTTGCAATTAGCACAGACTCACTTCAGTACTTAGATTCCCCGTCCAATACACTATTACATAGTAGAGGGGACCTTACTTGTATAGCCCTACTATCAGCATACACTTACTATGTTTACATGACACTATATTTGCTATTACGATAGTAAACTCTGATACATAATCTTATTTTGCTAGGACATATTTGCCTATAGTCCTACAAATTGCCAATATTACTGCAATATACTAGTATTACATATGGTAAATATTCCTATCCCTAGCTGTAGCAATTTTGGGGGTTATTAATTATGAGGATATAAGTGTTTGTCTTCAATGATTGTACATGGTTGCATCCTTATGTTACAAAGGATTATAGTGGAAAGTGTTATGTTGCATTACATTAGAATATTGCTTCCTGAGACCCCAGTATATCTTGGCATTCTTCCGCACTGCCGGCGGCCGAGGCAGTGTGACGTCCTAACAATTTTACTAATGTTAACTGGAGTGATATAATTCAAGTAGCATGTTAGTATAGACTCTCCATGATCTTCAGTTGTGTTTCTTAAGTATATAACTTGGTACTGTTATCATGAAAATATTATAGTATGACTTGTTTGTTAGAAAGTATATCTATCATAGGTATTGCCTATGCTGCTCACATCTTGTCACTGCTGAGCCCCTCTCCTCCCTTTCCCGCCGGTACTGGTTGTCTGCGGGTCATATCCCTTCTCCTTTTTCCTGCATCGTCTATAGATGACATTTCCCCAGGAGAGGAGCTCACCCAGAGATCCCGTATACTCCATAAATACTAATATTCCCCCCCTCCATATAACTTTCTTAAGAACTACCCTTATTTATCTCACTGAAAGCCCCTCAACTATGCATATAAATTCCTATACCCTGAGTAACTCCGTAACTCCTGCTTACAAATTTGACATACTAATTGGCTCCGCCCTCCACCCCCCCTACTCTACTTTGAGCGGCTCTCGCCCGCTGCATCCCCCTACCCCATAAAACTATAGAGCCACCTCCTCCCTAGCCCTAACCTTATTTGAATAGATACCCCAATCTTCTTCTTACACAGCTGGGAGAGGACCATTACTGTTCATTTTACATTTATGATACTCTATAATAAAACTGAAGTCTTTCTGTGAGACAGCCCACATTGTATAGTAGCGCTTGAGATATGTGAATATATTATGTAGCTAACTATACTTCGTATACATTGATGTATAAATGTTTTGGGGCTTACCCCATATTCTGTATCTTTTTATGACTTCAATAAAAATTATTTTAAAAAAAAATCCAAAAAAAAAATCTAAGTGTCTCCAATAGGATGCATCCACAGTCTTGGTCCATAAAATTGTTGCCACTTACCATGTGAACGTGTCTTTGTATGGTTTTCAAGGTCAGCACATTTGAAAGACAATGCCAGACATGATCACATTGGTATTCATCACTTTCAATCTGGGATTCTTAACTTTCAGTCTGGGATTCTTCACTTATCAGTCTTGAATTCTTCACTTTCATCTTGAATTCTTCACTTTCAGTCTTTAGATGAAGTCATCTTCCTAATGGCAGAAAAAGTGTAAATCAAATA